>NW_010103291.1:0-9919 GCF_000699245.1 Pterocles gutturalis | reverse complement strand
TTTGAAAAGTACTTTGATACTCTATTATGGGGTTTGGGGTTTGGTTTTTTTGGTGGAAAAAGGGAAAGATCTAAGCAAATAAATTGTCCCATTTTAGTGGACTTAAATGATGCACAAACCACCCCATCCCTCCAATGATAAAGGGGAAACACCATACCCAGAGAAAATTTACTGAACTCCTACTCTGTCTCTCATCACCTCTGCCATTTCTTACTAGAAATTTCTTCTACTCTTGCTCCCAACTTACTAGTGGGCTACAACATATTCCAATTTCACAGCCAATCTCAGCTTATTGAGCTGTGGTAGGCAAAGTTTTTCCTTTTTTCCTACCACTTCCTTCTCAACCAGCTTGGGAAAACAGCACAGCACCCTTTGTTTAATATACCTTTAGCAGACTACCTCTAGACTGTGTCAGTAGGATTCACTGTCAAGTTACCCTGAGTGACTTCTCTTTCAAAGTCTTTGGGCTGTTGTATTATCTGTTTCATTACTGCTGTCGTAGTTGTTCTGGCCAATCTGCTTTGCTAAACCAATTCAATTCTCCTATAAATATGTGAGTGATCCAATTCCTAGGGAAGGATTTTTCCAAGTGGGAAGATCTTGTGGCAGATATAAAAATAAAGACACATTTCACACAAATGATGAATACTGGACTAAACCAGACTGTGATGCACACATTCTGTCAGTGAATGGAAACATCATGTTGTGACAGATATTCCCTGTCAGTTCTCAGGTAAAGGTAGTTCACAAATCCACTCATTGGCTGAATGTGAGAGAGGTCTTTCTTTAAGGGTCATTTGCCTATAGTAAAAAGCAATTAATGCCAATAGAGTTTTCCTGTTATTTTTGTTTATCTTTATGATGGAGGGCTGAGAATTTTCAGTAACTTTCTTCACAACTGCAGGAGGTATAGATTTCATGTACTAGAAATTAACACTAAGGTTGAACTTAACCTTGAAGAAATAAATATAGAAGATTCTATTGACATGACCAAGATACAGAGGATGAGAGGACTGGACTCAGCCATAGAATTTCTGTATGGTCATTGAGACATTCTGGTCCTTCCAGGACATTTGTGGCCACTTAGGACTGGGGTTCTGAATCCTTTAGACTGCCTCACCTCTAGTCAGTGTCCTTCTCCCTTCCACTGGCATGAAAGAGTTAATGGTCCCTCTCTCTCTCTCACCTTTAATCTTTCTTTTTACCTATTGCACTGAAAGGTTTTCAGGGAAGAACCTGTTTCATATTTAGTGTTTGAAGAGCTCACAGCCCCAGACAGCCCTGATCTCAGCTATAAAATTTAGGTCCACTGGGACATAGCCAATAAAGAGCTGACTGGTAAGGTCAGCAGATGAGCTGAATCCCAGTGGTCTCTACAGGTGTCCTTATGAGGCAGATGAATGTGACTAAAGATAAAATAACAGAAAAAAAATCGAAAGCTAGTGTAAATGAAAGAGATTTCTATTTGTTTTGCCAAGATTTCCTTAAATTGTAAGTTGCAGTGCTTTGAAAGCACAATGAAATGGAGCAAGGGTCTAGTTTTTAAGTGCTGTAGGGCATTCTTCCAGTCACTTGAGGAGACAGCACCACATATTCTAAAAAAATATTGTATCCATTCTTGTAATGCAGGTTCATTAGGCATCAAATTGATTTATTGTATTGTTTCCTTTATAAATTATTTTCATTATGTTTTATCACAGTACATGACTACTGCCCTAAGGGAATATGCAGGAATGAACTGAATGGCAAGCGTAATAGACTGCTTTAATTAAAATAGTGTAATGCATATTTCAGTGCTATTAACAAAAACAAAATTGATTTTGTTTTCTGGGTAATTGAATATATTAAAGCCCAGGTGCTGTGCTTCTGTTGTTTAACTCTCTGAGTACAGCTTTGTTTGATGCTTTGAGCAGGAAATTCACTTGTTATTGAGAACTTCAGAAGGGGGATTTTTCTTCTCTGCCAGTGACATTTCCTTCTTTCTTTCCTCCCATCTAGTTCCCCCAGTGCATGTGTGTATTATTACTGAGGAACAGGAAAGCATAAGCATTAATTTCAATAGTTGAAAACCCCTTGATCCTTTCCAGTGTCTTTGAGTGATCTCCAGACAGTGAGGATACTGATCCATGATAAAGAAAAGCCCATTACTCCTCTGCACTTTTTAACCTGATGTTCTGTGGAGACAGCAGTAATCTGCCACCATAATTCCATTAGTTAATGAACACTTCAGGAATTTGTCCATCATAAGAAAGACCCTTTAAAATTACAGTCAATCAATGACACCTACTCTTCTAAGTGGCTTCCTCTTCTCCTTTTTCGCTTGATTTATATCAGCTATGAGTCTTTTTTATTTCCTTTACCCTCCAGATACCAAAAGTTTACCTTTTATCAAGAAGATGCACTATGCTGGTAACATGACAGACATGGGCAAAATTAGGTTAATGATTTCTGAGTAGAGCAGCCAAATGAAAGCAACCAGTCAACCTAGAAAAGGAACAGTGTCAGAGAGCTGGGCTACATGACCCATCTGTATATGAAAAGAACCATTTTGCCTAATGGTTGTCATCTACCATACCCTAAATACGGGAGCCTCCTTTACTTTCACCAGTGGAGTTTTCACTGGAAACTACTACTTTGCTAACTATTGTAAAGAGTGGGGTGTTTCTAGTTCAGCTATCATGATGCCCTGGCTTTATATCATTTGTTAAGATTGCATGTTGTATTTCAAATAGATGGGTTCCTAAATATCCAGGCCCTGAGCCTCTCCCACTTTCAGCCTCTCTCTCTGTTTCAAGGAAAAGCAGACCCATCCCCAGGGTCCTTGCTGGTGCTGTCACTACAAAGAGCTGCAGTTGGGAAAAGGAAAAAGAGGAACATTATCACAGATGCATCTTTTCTAGGCTCCACAAAGCCAATTGCAGAAGGGTCATGGAAAGTGGACGATGTTGACCCATTATTACATTCCTCTGGGAGGCTCCCTGAGGAATAGTTGCTGTTTGTTGCAGCCCAAGGGACTGGGATTCAAAACTGAGAAGAAAGATTCTCCTCTGCAGCGCTCACCAGATCCGAGGTGTATATTGCGCATAGCAGAGAGGCAGTGGAGATGGAAGATGATAAGATCTTATTTCCCATTTTATGGGGTGAAAGATTGTGGTTTTCCAAATAAATAGTAAATTCCCACTGACAGCAACAGGAGGTAGTTCACCATTTTATAAAGCCTGCCCTATTTCCCAGGCATATGCGACTTCCTAAAAGGGAATGGTATTGTGAAATTAAGAAATAGCAACTGTAATTTTAGTTATTTCTTTTTAAAGAAGAAAAACACAAAACCACTCCAACCATGCTGAAGCAGCATGAAATATGGTAATGTCTGTCTGAGATATATAAATAATTCAGGAATAAATCAAATGGCTGAACTGAAAAATAAGTAAAAAGTAAAAATCATGAAAAGCCAAACTGCACAAAACCAGTCACTGCTGATCCAGCCAGTTACTCTGGGGATACTCTGACAACATGAACCATGGTAGTCTGAAGACATTCTCTATAAATCCTATACTCCTTAAAATAAAATATGGGTATCTTCTTTTCCCTATCAAAGATTTCTGTTCAAACTCATTTACTCAAAAAGAGCCTTTTAAAAATGATTGTCCTGCTTTTATAACAGAAGAGAGGGCCATAATTAAACTGGTGAGTCATCAGTCCAGAGGGTTTCGTAGGAAATCCCTTATTACTTTAAAGCACCTGCTGTAGCTCTTTGACTCATTTCCTGTGGAAGAGTTGCAGATACAGATTCCAAATAGTTCCCATAAAAGAATAGACCAGTGAACTGGTTTTACATAAATTTCAGTCTTTATAGTTTCTATTCCTATGCAATTAATGAGATCTGGCTGAATCCCCAGTTACTTCTGGGGTGTGATTTATAAAGCAACAGTCTAGATTCAGACTTTTTGAAAATGATTTCCCACGTTTTAATGTTATTAGCTCACTTCTTACAGTGCATCTCTCCATGTTTCTTCTTCTTGGAACTGGTCACCTTTAGTCAGTTACAAGATGTGTTTAATTATTAACAGGAATATGCTGAACAGTACTGAAAAGTATTTAAATACTCAACATGACAAAAATGACACGTATGTTGGCTATTTGCCTATTTGGATAAATAGATATTAACTGTTTAACTTTTCAATATTATATCAGCATTATATAGACAAAAAATTGTTGCTTACTCATTTGCTGTATAAAATTTTCAGAGAAAAGGTTTGTAGGAACCAAGAGAAGTCACAGCAATTAATTTAAATTTAGTGAATAGTTTACATCAGGAAAAAACAGAGAAGGTATTCTGAAATATGCCCAAATATTACAAACACATCAGCAGTCATAAAAACTGTTTTTAATTGTTGCTCTAAATGAACTATAGTGCTCAAATAATCCTAAACAAGCTGTGATAATTTAAGTAGATTAAAAAATGTTTCAGAATAACAAAAATTGTATTTTCATAGATAAGAACATTAAAGAGCCAGGATGAAGACAGTTTAGCTTTGGCAGAAGAAACAGGTCTTCATTATATTTATGACCAAACACAGTTTATATCCTCATTTCGATTGTGCTGTTTGTGTTCAATGTAAATACTCTGCAACAAAGTATAAGGCCAAAATTTTAAAGCAATTGCTTAGAAAATATGTGTTCTTACTGTGCAAATAAAAAAAAACCCCAAAACAACAAAAACAAACAAAAAAAACCCACCAAAACTGAAAACCAAACCAAACCAAACACTGACCAACCAACCAACAAAACCAAAACAGGTAAAAAAGGAGTCAAAATTGTTGCATGAAAAGAGGTATGCTTAAAACTAATAAAAATGTAAACAGCAAGTAACTATCAGGAATGATGCACTACATTTACAAAATGCAGGGTTAAAGACAGTTTTTATTTAGAATTTAACATCTCACTGCAGTTTGGAAGTAAAATAGAAGGGCTTTTTCTAAGGAATAACATAAAATAGTTTCACTCAAAGATGTGGTCTAGGAGCTAGACTTTTGCATTTTCTTGAAACGACCCATGTTTGAGAAGCACAAAAGATAATTCAGTTTCTTCAAACACACACTCAAACCTTTCTGGGTCAAGTCTTCACCTTTGTCAGGGAACATTCCCATTGAAGTCAACCTTTAACACCTTCTCTTCTCAGCTATCCAGCTCTGGTGTATTCTACGAGAAAAGAAGTCCTCAGATGTCTGTCTGCGGTGTGTTCTATGAACAGCTGCTACAAGGAATAAAAAGAGAAGCAAATATATTGAGCATCCCAGGTTGCCTTAGCAGTCCCACAGCTTCCATCACTGCTGAAGAGGAATTAGAATTTGCTTAGAAGCAGCCACCAGCCTTTAATGTTATGCTTCACCAGAAATGTCATATAACAAAAATGAATATTTACCTTAGATTTTTTTTATTTGAAATGTTATACTCCTGTCATTTATCTTTTGTTTGCATTTTTTAGGTGTCAGTCTTGAAAAATGTCCATTTGCAAAGTTCATGTAGGAGTAATCCTGCTAGTCACACAGTCACAAAGGAAGAATATGGACAGTGGCCAGTAGATAAAATAGGCTATCAGGTATGTGTTCAAATCTTTGCAGTCTGCCTAGACAGTAAAGTCTTCAAAATTCACATAATTTAAAAAAAAAAACCAAAACAAACAACAACACCAAAACAAAAACAAAACCAAACTTGTCTTTGCTGAGGTTGTTCAGTACCCAGCACAATGGGTACCACTCCTTTTGGAATCATTAACTGTTATCACAACACGTTACATTTTCATTACAAAGACCTGTAATCAAGGATTAATAATGTGACCATTAAAGTTTCTCCTACCAAGTGAGACATGCCTTTCCTTCTGTCCTTAAAAGTCAGCCAGCTTTGCTTCTGGCAAGTCAAAATGAACTGGCAAACAAAGTATCTGCTGCTCTCAGACAAGCTACTAATGTAACTTAATTGTCCATAAATAGCGTCTGCATCATCTAAATTCATCTATTTCTGTCTGCTAATAAGTTGTGCATACTGACTTGTTCATATATAGCTCCTCTGAAGTCAAATCCACTCCAGCTAAATATAGTTTTGAAAGTTAAGGTTTATGCAGTAGTTTTGGATCTGAACCAGAGCTGGAACTGGACAGCTGGAACAAGAACTGATCTTGCAATAGATTCAGATATAACTTCTTTGAAAACCTGTAAGATTTTTCTGTATCAAATGCACATAGAACTGAAAAATAATTACAAAAAAAACCTATTTTTCAGAGAACTGGAGGAAAAAATACTGAATTTCTATTAATCTTCTCAGTCAGTCAAGGATGAAAATTCTTCCCTTCCTCCTCTATTTTTTTCAGGAGCATGACTTCCAATCTTGTCTATACCATTATGGATTGGGCTCTCATGAAATTAGAGCATTAATTTCAGTAATCTGGTGTACCTCTGGTCCTTAGTATAGTGGTACTTATGGAAGAAATTAGACCACAGCTAGATCCTAAGTCGTTGTATTACATTTTACCAGTAAGATCAATTACAAATCTTAGGCTGTGCATCTGGAAAAGACTTGGAGGGTTTACCCAGTTCATTTCTAGGCTAAAGTCAGGATCAGCCCTACGGATGTCTGAAATTCTCAGTGTTTCTGACACATTTGCCTAATCTAGTCTTAAAATGATGGTGGTCCCACAACCTTTTTAGTGTAGTTAAGTATCTATTAGCCTTTCAGATGAAATATTTTCCCAGGCTAGCCTGCATCTTGTATATTGAAATGTTTCTTATTATTTTTTATCCCATTCCCAGTACAGAGAATAACATATATTATCTTCTCCACTGAAGCGAACTTCTATGTGTGTATGTGAACTGTTATGACTGTACCTTCTTTTAGACAAGCCCAATTCTTTCGCTCTTGCATCTGTTCATCTGAAATCTCTCCACTTGCTTCACATTTCCTTTTAATACTCCCACAAGATATCTTGTGCTCCCTGTCAAGAAATCAGAATCAGTCCAGAGATTTTATCACAACACCTTTGCAAACATCCATTTCATGTCTGGAGGTATTTAAAAACAAAAGATGCAAAGCTGAATGAAGAGCAAAAATAAAAGGAAATAGAATCCTTCATTCCTTTCTTCCTCAAACAATTCAAGGTACATTACTTATTATTTGGTGTGAAAGAAATCTTTCTGATTATCTCTTAACCTCTTTTGACCTGCTTTTATATTTCTCATCATTGGTGTGAGACTTTTACCCCTTTCTCAGGCTTTTTATCAAATAAAAAGACCTGCAGCAGTATAAAGCAGTCCTAAATGCCCAGATGAAACCAGTAAACAAAAGTATTTTTGAGAAACAAAATGGGAGACAACCATATGACACAGGTCTCCTTGAAGTCACATCAGGAAATGTGAGAGGTTCAGGCTCCTTTCTGAATTATCTGGAATGGTGGTATGACAAACAGTCCTCTGAAGACCAGAAGCAGTCAGGGAAGAAAGGATGTGTGAATAATCTGTCCACTATTCATTATCTTGGCTTAGTTCTCTCATTGCTTTTAAGAAATAAAGTCCAACATTTCAGCTAGGTGTTCTATTATCTAGGCAAAAAATGAAATTATTCATCTTCAGAAATATGAACCATAAGGCTGATTCCTCATCCAGTCTAGAAATTCATATGGAAATACATCATTCATTTAACTAATATTTAGTTGATTAAATTAAATTCTTAGTAGTGTACGGTACAGAAAGAATTATTTATTTGTTCATACATTTAGAATACTGCTATCTGTTTTATCTGATTGTATTCTCACAAAAAAACTATTTGAACTGTCCTTAATTAAAAAAGTAAAGACAATTAGTTGGCCTAACATAATTTCTAAAATAAGATTTTTTTTGTGTATTTTTCAGGGTTTTTGTTGTTTTGGGGGGCATTTGGGGGATTTTTTTAGTTTTTGTACAATGTATAGATTTTTGGAGTGTGGAAGTTGGTATTTAAAATGAAAATGTATTATCTAGAGGTTTAGAAAATTGTTTCTTTTAAATTAAATGACAGAAAGAAAAATCTGTCAACATATCTACACTATAGTGCTTCTCTGAGTCATGGAACTCCCAAGCTATAAAGAGAAGTTACAAAGCAGACACAAAGAAGAGGAAAAAAAAAACAAACCCTGAAACAATTTTTTAAAAACACAAATTCAAATTTGACTTCTTGATAAAATACGATTCATTGCAGGCAAATTACTACCCATCATAATAAATCATGATTAACTATATTGTGGCCAGCTATAGGGAAGTAGCACAGGCAGAGAGTTGTGCTTCAGATTAGACCCACTCCTTCTGTATTTAATGTACAAATATATGAAAACAATTACACACTAATAACTTAAAAAATATTAAATTGAACCCAATAATACATAATCCAAGATAAGGTACCAGCCACGTGAAGGAATGTAATGAACTGGCAAGCACCTCTATCTACAATTAATACTCATTTCTGTGAGCCTAACATGATGTGGTTTTAGAACTAGTTTTGTTCTGTCAGTTTTTTCAGCTTGACCTTCAGCAGATTTATATGGCATCACTCTAAAAAAGTTGAAGCAGAGTTTATATGTGTGCATTAGAGAAAAATAATACATTGAACATGGATGAAAAGCAATAGATTGTCCTCAAGTGTATATTACATGATACTTTATCATTTCTTGGAGGGCTGGAACATCCACAGATTTTAATCCTTTTGTTATAGACCATATCATTACAAAGAATATGCATTTCATCTGAGATTAACCAGGTTTGTGCTAATTCACATTCAACAATGGGCAAATTAGCAGTCATTAGAAAAGTCCCAGTCTTAGACCATGTCATTGCTACATAAAAGTGATCATGTATGTTCTGACATTGAAAAGTTTGTAGTATCCACAACTGATTGCACTATGGTACAGCTGGGATTGAACCAGGCTTTACAAATAGCCCTTGCCCACGCACGTGGAAAAATTTATCCCTGCACATGCACATTTCTTTTCTGTTTGCTTTAGGTAGGCATCTGAGGTTTCCAAATGCAAATTCTCAAGTATCTCACTCCTACTCGATGAAACAACCAATGTGTTTTTCTAGCCTTGTAATTCCTCTAAAGGTTTTTAGTTAATGAATTAGAATGTAGTTCTCACTTTTAAAAATGTTTCAACATCATCTTTATGTTTGATTTGCCAAATCTGGGCAAAATCTGGCACCTTCTTCAGGAGCACAGTTCGTCAAGGCTCTCTAAAGTCAGAGGAGGAGGACTGGTACCTCCAGAGAGCTCTTGATCCCACTAAAGATGATTATCTCATTCAACTGAATACAGAGACACCCTGATAAATGAATATGCCTGATAAATGCTTTTCAATTAAGGGTTTTCTTCAGTTGCCTAACATAGACATTTGACACATTTGAGATGCTGCAGGGTACCGCATCTGCCCTACCAGTGCTGCCTAAATTTCCTGTATGTCCTGTGTTGTATCTGTCAACTCCTTGCAGATGTCCTTGATACCCTTACATATCTCTAATGGCATCTGATACTTGTGTTTAGGGAAATGATTCAAAGGCTAGTTACCTAAAGTTAGCTGAGGTTAATTTCTGTTTTGGAGATCATGTTTAGAAAACTTCCCCCTTAATGTGTGGTGCTGACATAAACAATTTGGTTTCATTTTTCACACATCCTTAACATGTAACTCTGCTTAGGCTAAATTGCTGACTCTGCCATCTTTACACACATGGGCAGATTGTGTCTGTGTCGTGATTTAAACTCAGAGGGAGGTCAAACACCATACAGATGCTCGCTCACCCTCCCCTGTCCCAGGGGAAGGGAAGAGAATCAGAGGTATAAAGGTAGGGAGACTTGTGGGTTAAGAACAATTAAATAATTTAAATAAAATAAAATTAAAAAT
>NW_010103290.1:16783-17009 GCF_000699245.1 Pterocles gutturalis | reverse complement strand
CAGGGCAGTGATGGGTCACGGTAAGGGTCCAATGCCGTTATTCGGGGCAGACTCCCGGGAGACATCCCGGGACGGGCTCTGGACCGTTGGACGACTCCCGCCCCGTCCGTTGGCAGCGCTGCTCTGGACGGGATGGAGCACGGGACAGGTTCTGCCTGTCCTGGAGCGTCCCTGGAGCACCCGCACTGCTGCCCAGCACGGCAGGGACAGCTCGTGGCGCTGGGTC
>NW_010103290.1:16296-16700 GCF_000699245.1 Pterocles gutturalis | reverse complement strand
GGCTGTAGACTGACAAAGCTGCACTGGCCGTGTAACCTCTCCCTGTGCTGGAACAGTAAAACGAGACCCCGGTGTCCCCGGACTATGGAATTGCATAAGGAGGATGGACGCGCTAACTTTGTAAAGGGTTTTCAGCGGGAACGCGAGGCTGTGAGGAGAAGTTAATGTACCTGTTCCGTTTTCTCTTCTCGTTATTTTCTGGTGTTTTCAGTCTTCTTTCTCCACTTGTTTTCAGCCATTGACCTTTCTTTCTTCTCTGAGGACATAGTGACATGGGGACTGGAGACCCTCCTTGGCAGGGAGGTTGGGCTGGGTGACTCCTGAGGTCCCGTCCAACCCGCAATCCTACACGTGCCATGGGAAGGGTTCTCCTCTAAGAGGGTGGGTCACGAGTCTCTTTTGGG
>NW_010103290.1:1623-16265 GCF_000699245.1 Pterocles gutturalis | reverse complement strand
CATTCCTGGCATGGATTTCTACAGAATTCACCCTCAAGGGCTGGATGAATGCATCAATGGAAAATGAAAATGAAAGAACAAATGACAGTTACATGGAACTCACCCAAAAGGAAGCGATTTGAAAAAGAGAAAGGTTAATACACTGCTTTAAAAGGTGACCCAGCTGGTGTCAGTGTCACGCAGCCGCTATTGATGGGGATGAAGAGGTTCCCACCGCCTTGTTGTGGGTGTGAAGGAGATAGCTCATATCTGTTCTCCGTTCTGCCCACAATAACCATTCTAGTAACTTCTCCAGCTCCCAGACAGCTTCCTTTCTGCCTCCCGTTTCAAAGATTACTTTTCACTTCTTGAGTCACTCAACGATTCTTGTAAAACGTGGTTGGTACTATCATTAAAATACCTGTTCTTGTGCACGCTGGGGTGTGAAGGTGCTGCTCACTGGTCAGTTACAGCTCGCACTGGCTGAAAAGCATAGAATGTCTTTGATCCTATTGATGAAAAATAAAAAAATCCCATTGTAAGGCTGTCTGTGGTGTGGTCTTTACAAGACATCTGAACAGCTGCTGAACTCTGGGAGCCTTTACAGGCTCCTGTGCTTGGCTGCATAGATCTACTGAACCCCCCGTACAGTGTCCAAATAATGGAATCTTGCAGTGTAACATCCTCGTGTTTTCTCTTAGTGCTTTATTCTTAAGACTTGCTTTAAAAAAACAAACAAGTGGGGCAAATTTTATTGAAAACCATTTAGGTCTACATCCTAGATTAGATTCCATTCGCAGAAATAATATGGAAGTCCCTAAATGTGAAATGTTAGGGTGTAGAAAAAGAATCAGTGTTCTGCCATGGTGTATAAGCACAACCACATCCCCATCTCCAGACGCTGCTCTCTGTCTCCCATGCCAGGGGTGATCTTCGAGTGGTTAAGTGGTTTGAATATTTTGAGGCTCATCCTAATTATATTGCTCTCGTTGTCAAAACACGAGGTCCTGTTCAGTCGGATGTACATCGCGATTACTAAAGCAGAACCGTGTTTCACTGAATCTGCAGAAAACGTCATTTCCCACTGGGGAACGAGCCGCTGGAGCCGTTGTGGAGAACGAGTTCCCCAGGCAAGGGCACGGCGGCCGAGGACGTTCTGCCGCGGCTGCTCCTGTGAGCGGGAGCTGGGCCCTGCAGGACCCTGTCACTTGTGATGGGGCTGGGGGCAGGAGGGGGGGGCTTGACCCAGTTTTCGACCCTTAAGCCAGTTCACGATGCTGTTATCAACTGGGTGTTATATTGTGCTGCATAAAATTTACCCAAGTCGAAAGGAAAAACCAACGGAGATGTGTAGAGGCATCTAAAAGAGGGGCAATGCCGTACTCCGTTGTGCTTCTCCCAGTGATTCCCGAGTCCTTCTGGCAGTTCCCATCCAGAGAAAGCCTGTGACAAGTCAGGGGAAGGAGGAAGGAAGAACCTTCCAGTGAGTTTGCTCAGATCCAACGGGCTTGACCCGGACAGGCAAGCACCTGGGTCAGATGGGGCTCGTTTCTCTTGACACCTTAGAGCCCAGCCAGCTAAGAAATGAGGACTGGAATGACAGATACTTGTCTTTTCTTCCCCTGTACTGTCTTTATTGTAGCTACAGAGAAATTCAGAGTGTTCATGGGAATTTCTGTCAATGATCCTGGCTGCACCTCGGATAACCGGCGGCTGCCCCGTCACCGCAGCGGCCCCGGGAAAAGGGCAAAACGGGCTGGCTGTGGTCATCATCTGCATCGCCGTTAACTTCGCTAATGGGCAAAACTTAGGTGAGAATATTTAGGAATAGCAGGAATATTTAGAGACCAGAACATCAGCTCTTAGCAGAGGAGCAGTTTGACAGTGGGGTGGGGAGGAAGCCTGACAGAGACACCTTCAGACAAATCCCTGGTGATACAGTGTGTTACTGCCCATTCACGGACTGATTGCATTTTACTGAAATGTCACAGCAGCCTTCAGAATGAAGGCCAGCACTTCTTTTCACCGTAAAATATTTGCAGCAGCTGAGGGCTGTGCTGAGCGTGGCACCGCCGGGTTATCTTCCCATCCCTCCCCGCTGCCGTCCCTCGCCCTTTCCTCGGGGAATTGAAAGGTGTCTAGTGTCGAGTTCATGCAGATGAGATTGTAAAACAAAGTATTTAAGAAAATAGTTTGGAAAAAGTTAATTTGGGTCAAAGAGGGATTAACTGAGGAAATGGTTTGTACTTGCACATCCTTCTGCGAAGAAGTAAGCAAGGAAAAGCTGGAAAAAAACCTCGCTGAGCCCATTTTTGGAGTTATTTTGCACATGCTCTGTCCTTTTGATAGCTGTCATTGCTTAAATCCGTCTAACTCGATGAGGAAGGAAGGAGATTCCGCTTCAGAGCAAATTCAAAGTGAAAAGATTTGTCTGGTGGCACAGTGAAAGGGGTGAGTGTAGGTGGAATGGGATTGACCAGAAGAGTTCCTGGTACCGACCACACGGGTCAGGGCCTCTCCTTCAGCCGTCTGCAGCCTTACCGAAAGCTGACTTGGGATCTCTTTTGCATAAAAAGGGAAGGAGAAAATTAAATTTTAAAAAATCAACATGAAACAGAGGGAGACAGAAATTGTTTGAGAGGATTGATGGAGATTTATGAAGGCTCACTGCAGAACTTCAGGAGCCGTGTCAGGAAGGATGCCTGGGTGCAAGGGGGTGATCCGCGGGCACGGTCCCCGCTGGCCTTGGCCACTCCACGGGCGCCAGGACCGGAGCTGCCGCAGCAGCTCACCGCTGGCATCCGGACACGGGAGGAGACGCGGCTGCAGCGTGTGTCCTGGCTCGTCGTGCGGGGGGAAGCAGCGACCATCAGCATGGATCCATTCTTGGTTTTCTGTGTGTACCATCTCCTCTCTGCTTTAACACCTCGGCTTCAATAAAGAGCCTTTCGAAGTGCAGCTCCATGGGCCTCCCGAAGGGTTCCCATCTATTCCCGTGGCAATGCGGGCTGTGTTTTCTGCTGGGCTGTGGCACGGGGATGGCAGTGCAGTCCATCATCCTCACAACCTGAGAGTCGGGGAGCAGCTCGAATTCCCTCTCTCCAGGAGTAAACGGGGGAAAAAAGAAGGCATAGGAGCAGAACCGAGGAACAAGTCAGTGGCAGGGGCAGGACTGGGGGCTGCTCGCTCCGTGCGTGTGTTTGTTTTTAGGGGATGCTGCCAGTGTTGATAACAAAAGGATTGGCTCTGTTTACACATCTCAGCTATGCAAAATGCACGTCTGTGTTCCTGCGACCTGGGGAGCGCTCGCAGCCAGAGCGAGGCACGCTGCAGGTTAGCGCTCTGACAGGGTCCCCGTGGCTGGCTGTTCTCGGCGGCTGTCACCTTCTGTAGGCATCAAGTGGATAAAGAATTTTTGTCATGCTGCTTCATGAATGAAGGCTGGGCTCTTAACGAGCATGAGAATTAGCTCTGGAGTATGCGTTATCACAAAGCCAACGATGATGTTGAAAATCATAAAAACCAAAAGATACTTTCACTCCATTTTCCATTTCTCTTATCAGGACTCCGAGGAGATGCAGAGCCTGGGTTTAGTTTGTCATGCTTTTTTTTTTCCCTGGCTGCTGCTAAAATGCTTGGGATTGGGGAGAGCTACAGCCCTTCGCTTTTAGCATCATTCAAAAACCTTCCATTTAGAAACCATTCTGATATCTTGGTGTTTTTTTCTTCTTCGTCTTTTTTTAACTACTAAGGAAATTTGCATGAAAATGGAATCATTGTTTCTGAAGAGTTCCATCTGCTC
This sequence comes from Pterocles gutturalis, assembly GCF_000699245.1. Classification (NCBI taxonomy): domain Eukaryota; kingdom Metazoa; phylum Chordata; class Aves; order Pterocliformes; family Pteroclidae; genus Pterocles; species Pterocles gutturalis. The sequence goes on along the minus strand of NW_010103290.1, from coordinate 12,484 downwards.
CTGCTGCTTATTCTGGAGCTGAAGTCATAATCCTCTGTTTGTGAAATTTCCCATTGAAGAGATTTTTGGCTTGTTATAGTTTCAGCACAAAATTTCAGAACAGAGGAAATACAGATGCTTCACCTAGAGAGAGAAAAAAAAAAAAAAAAAGAAAAGAAAGAAAGAAAGAGCCTGGAGATGACATGAGAACTACAGGAGCACCTGCAGCCAGGACCCTGTAACTCTGGGGATGGGATGAATGGGGAACGGGACAGGGAGCGGGATGTGCAGGGCCTGGGGTAGGAAAATGCATTTCCCTGTAGCGTCTGAGCTTTGCCTGGGTGTAATGAAGGAAGAATAATTTTCTGGTTGGCTCAGTGCGTTAGTATTTCTTTTGGTCGAAGTGGAAGGGCAGGGTTGATTCAGGGTAAGAGGGATGCTCAGACCAGCAAGAGAGAAACGAGCAAAGTCCCTTTAGAGGAGCTTCATCCAGAGGGGAGCAGCCAGGCTTCCCTGAGCAGCGAGGATCCATCGGGTGGATATTCGAGGAATATTCTGCAAATGAGAACAGGATTTTTTGTTGCTCTAATTCCCCCTGTTGCTGGGATTTATGCGTTTTACATACATGTAGTGTAATGCCATGCCTGTGTGCGCCTGCATGTAGCGCGTTCTTCCAGCCAAAGCCGTAGGAAATGGAGAATCCCCTGGGCTGGGAGGTGACACTTGTCCTGCTGGGACCTCTGTCGCTATGCAGAAATACTGCAGGAAAGTGGGTCAGGGCCGGCAGCGCGGGAGCAGCCGTGCTGCAGACCCACCGCAGCGGGCGGACGCGCTGGGAGGGCAGCGGGTCACCGTGTGGACCCGAGGGTGGACGGCGATAACGCGTGTGGCTGCGATGAGCCTTCAAAATGTATTCCGAGAGAATTAGTGACCTCATTTTGCATCCTCGTTTACGGGATTGTTCTCTGCACCGCGTGAGGTGTTTGTGAAAACCATTGCATATGTATGAACCAGGCTGGTAAAGGAGTGAGTACGTAGTTCTGCTTAGGAAAAGAAATTAATCTCCAACATTCGGCATTTTCTCTATTAATTAAATGGCGGTGAGCAGGCGTACCCCCGTGTGCAGTACGTGTGCTCCAGCACTGCCTTGTTAACCCTTCTGGCCATCGCTGCTGCAAGCTGAAATTCACTGCTGCTGACCCTTGGCACTGCAAACTGAAATTCCCGCGTTACCCCTGCTCACCCCCGCGCTCCCGGGTATCTCATCCCCCAGCGATGGCGGTGATGGCACGTTCCCCCTCTTCCCAGGCGCTGCTCGGAAGCTCCAGCCGTGGCGGAGGGGTGGCCAGGTCACACCCCACCCGGCACCGTGCCCTGGCTGGAGCTCGCTGGGCTGCCCGTGCGGGTCCCTCGCTGGGTTCATTGGCTTTTCCCTGCCCCTTGGCTGCTGGACTCTCTGCCCATCAGGGAGTCTCTCCGGGCATTTTCCCTCCGTAGGAACTGGCTCCTGGGGGTTGTTGGTCCATAGCTCTGTCTGCAGCTCAAGCACAACCTTTAACAGTTTGTCAACTTTTTACAGAAATCTAGTGTCTGATTCCCCTCTCTGGGGACAAAGGACAGCTGATAGCAGCCCTGCTCCCTGAGCTCCACGGGAAGACATCGGCTCCACAAAGCCGTCATTCCGTGCAGCTCCTACCGCTGTTTTCTCACTGGTCTGGATCAGGGTGGTGCTCAGGTACCGGGTATTTAGGAAAGCTCGCCATGCGTGCCGCATCCCAGACCCTGGCATCCTGCAAAGTTCGTTAGCTGGAGATACGGGCGGAGGAGAACGGATTGTGTTCTGTGGGTGCTGTTAGGGGAGAAGCCAGTGCTGCTCTTCAAGCCTAGAGAAATACCAGCAAGTGTTCTGAGAAAAGCACGAACATCACTTCTTCAAGGGGGAAAAGCCTCTGCCAGAGTTTGTTATCAGTTTGGTGCCTTCGTTTCTGAGGAAGGGTCTCCTTCCCTTCTCTAACCACCACAGGAGGACACAGGCATTTTTCAGACACGTTTAGCTCACTATCATGTTGGTTTAGTTTTTCTTTGGTTGCGCTACACGTGAGGCTGTGAGCTCGGCGTGTTCACAGGTGGTGCTGGGCTCATTCTGGGGTGGTGCTGGGCTCATGCTGGGGTGGTGCTGGGCTCAGTCCGGGGCGGTGCTGGGCTCATTCTGGGGCGGTGCTGGGCACGTTCTGCCTGTCCTCAAGAGCTGGGCAGAAGAGTGGCTGTAAGCGCGTGTGAGCATTGTTTGAAACATGGGTATTGTTGTTTGCCTATAACTCCTTTGTTTTTTCTTCTGAAATGAATTTCATGTTTTATCTCTGTGTGCAGAAACACAGTGACTCACACGTGTGACCCACGCACAGATTCTGCACAGCTACAGCCCCATTACAGACGAGACCAGAAATTACATGTAGCTCTGTGATTTGATTTTCTCTGACATATTGAGTCTATGTTTTAGCCTACAGAACTCCACAGCTGTGCCCTAATTCTCTTTTCCTTGTGATCTCCACGTCGCTGCCTTTTAAGGCATTGCTATTCCTGGATCTCAGCGGGACACCGTGTCAGGCTGTCACCCTGCGCTGGCTGCGGTGCCGCTGCACAGAGCAGCTTCTCCCTGGCCTTGCACAGAGTGTGCGGGGAAAAGTTTGGAGCCGTTTAGTGGGTGGGTGAGAGCAGAGCAGAGGGCTTTGTATCCCACACGATAGCTGTGTGAAGGTGCGGGTGTAGGGATTGCTCTGGGATGGATCTCTGGGGGCATAAGGAGATGTTTATGTGCTGTCACAAATAACAAGCGATAAGGTGGTTGGGTCTCAGCGAGCCTCACATGCGGGATGCCGATTCCCACCGGAAGAGCTGGATGTCTTCAGTGCTTTAAACAAGAGGGTCCCTGTGCTGTGGATGTCAATGTTTTGTTCTGAGAAGTGCCGTTGCTATCTCCAGAACTATAGAAGCCGCATTCTCAATTTAACCAAATGCTGACGGTGTTTTAATCCCGGTGTGGCCTTTATCTGACGCCTTGTGTTTGCTCATGGGAATGTCGCATGGGCAGAGTTTGCTCGGTCCGGGGTAGAAGCCTGCTGGCTGTGGCGCAGCCCGTTTGAGCACGCCGCGTGCCACCCTGGCTGTGCTCAGGATGGGGATCTGGACATGAGAGAGTCTCCTGGGAGCAGCGAGGGCTGCTTGCTTGGGTACGTGTGCTGCAAAGTCATCAGCACGCAGTGCAGATCGCCCACCGCTCTGCTGATAAGGTGCCTGGTGGCGAGCACTGGGAGCTTCTCATTTCCCGTGTTTTCAAGATAGATGATAAAAACACTAATGCAGATTTTTGTTTTTAGCTTTTAAAAACTGAGTAGGCTTATCTTAAAGCAACATGAAAATATAATATGGCTGGAATTTGAAAAATGCAGCGCTGAAATCCAGGAACTGCTGCTGGGGCAGATCATTTTGATTTCCAATCCGAATTTTACACGTTTCCTCTAAAATCATCTCGCATTTCTTCCAGCACCTCGCGTGCGAGCAGGTCCCTCTGGCTCACGGCGGCTGCGCTGCGTGGTGGGAGGATTTATGGAACGGGCACAGTCCGGGCGGTGGGAGGATGGCTCTGTCCGTCTGTCCGTCCTGCCGCAGCACACACGGACCCGCTGCCCTGTTTGCAGCCCCCGGGAGGGATGGGGACAGTTTGCGTGTTTTAGGAAATTTGCTGTTTTCACATTTCCCAGCACAGCGAGGCTCGTAAAGCCGGGGCCGGAGGGGGGGTTAGTGAGGCTGGAGGGTTCCTCTGGAGCTGGAGGTGCCAGACGCGGAGAGGATGGCTGCTCCATCCCATCCGTCCTGCAGAGTGCAGCTCAGGACACGCTCACGAGGGGAAATCCGCCCCCTCGTTCCCCGGGCAGGCACAGAGAACGGTGGATTCCTTTGGCAGGTGATTTAGAGGCATCTGCTAAGAAGGAATCACTGTCCTACCGTGGGTGTCCCCCGGGGACGAGGCTCCTGCACGAGGAACCGAGGTCCCCAGCCCTGCTGTTGAGCCAGTGGCTGGAGGAGACGCTGCTCGTCCCTGGCTGTGCAGAGGGACTCAGAGCCTCTTCCCCTGCGAGGCGTAAAAGTTGGAAATCTCTGCGGTCTTGGCTCCAGGGCTGGTGGTCCGTGGCTTTTGGTCTGGTTGTTGGTTTTAGATCCACTATTCATACACATGTCAGTGAGGTCACCGTGATCGGCAGGTATTATCGATAGACATCCCCGGTCTGCTCAAACAGCTGCTTTAAAAAAAAGAAGAGAAATAGACGTGAAAAAATGAAGAAGGAAGAAAATAATCACTTTACAAACAAAAAAATTATTCCAGCAAAAAGTGCATTTGTGAATCTTGCAGAAATGACGCCTGAGGTCCCTGGGCTGTGCCACCCCCTGCCCTCCCATCCCCGCAGAGGCAGAGCTGCCAGTTCTGCCCATCGCCGCTCCGTCCTGCCCCTGTCACCGATGGGGACATCCAGCGGCACGGGAGGATTCCAGAGCTCTAAAAAAGGGACGTTGTGAGCAGACCAGCAGTGGACCAGTAGCAGACCAGTCTGGTCCTGGATCCGACCAGTAGTGGACCAGTAGCAGACTGGTCTGGTCCTGGATCTGACCAGTAGTGGACCAGTAGCAGAGTGGTCTGGTCCTGGATCCCTGGGTCCCTTCTGTGTTTAGCTGCCTTAATGAGACAGGCGCTAGTGGTCAGGGGTGCTGACAGGAAAGAGAAAGGGGAAAATAAAAATGTGTGCAGGGAAGTATCATGGGAAGAGCTCTCCACAGCATGCATGGGCTCTCCATGTCCCGAGGACAAAGTTAGAGGAATTCAAAGAAAGGAAACCTCTTGGCTGGCTCTGACAAGTCATGGCATTGTTACATTACATTTAATGTATTTTAATTGACTCTGGTTTTGTCCCCCGTCGGTTTTTTAGTGCTGTCATCTGGAAGACAAAATATAGAGCTGTGCTTTCCCAGCAGAGCTGTGCTGGATCCGTACTGGTTGCGTCTACAAGACCAGACTGTGTGTGAACGGGGTAGTTACCCTGTAAATGAACCAGAGCAAATGCAGACTTGTGAAGGGTCTTCTCATGGGAGTACAATATTGACTAGCTACCCATCAAGTTAGCACGAGGATGGATCATGTGGAAAATGGCATGTGAGGATGGAGTTGGACTGTATCGTGAGACATGTGTACATAGGGATCCACTCAATATCTAAAGAATCGGTTCCACCACGTGGAATAAGTTCTTGACTCCAAAGCAGATACCTGGCAGGGAGCAGATCCTCCGCTGCCCCCGCCGGGGAAGTGGCTGGTCATTAGAGGCTCATCTTCTGCGGATCAGCCACAGAAGAAAGTGAGGGCATGTTTTTGAATGGGATTGATGGAAACGGGGATACTGGGATCAGAGATTCTCGGTTTCTTCTCCGGGTTTGGAGATGAGTGTGATTTGTCGTGCATCCTTGGAGCTGCCGCTGCTGGCGCACCCCGCTTGCTCCTCTTCCGCCTGCTCCAGTTCTTCAGGGTTGGTTAGCGGGGTTTTTGTGCAAGATGACCACTTTTCCCAGATTCTCCTCCTTTCCTCCCCATTTGTGAAATTAAGGGAAATTCCTTAGTACACAGAAGAGCCCCTTTATATTGATCTACCTCGTTATGTAGAACAGTTTAATGACTATGGGAATTTCATCCTGAAAACGTGCTGCAGTCCTGCGGCTCATGAACAGACAGCTGTGGCTGTTACCAACACGTAGTCGCTTTCCTCCTCAAGTACATTATCTTCTTACCACAGATTTAAATATTGGATTTACAAAACGTTGCTGCCTGATACTCCAGTAGTATCATATAAGACACATCACAATAGATGCCGAGTGTAAAGATGGTTTTAAATGGCTTTAATACAGACAGAGGTCAGAAAAGGCAAGATAACAGCAGAAGAGGCTATGTCAAAAAGTAATTAGAGCAGGACAAATGGATTGTGCAGGCATGTCGAAGGCTGTTATTTCTGTAGGCAGTGAGTAGGAAAGGTGTTAATGTAATGTGACAGATCTGGAGCAAAAATGAGGGTGCAGGGAAAACAAATAGGAGCTGACCAATGGCATGGTTTAAATTATGAGGTTTGCTTTAACATAATTTGATTACACATGAAAGAAATGTTTAGTGTCGTTTCTTTGAAAATCTAATTGTCTTAAATACTGCATGTTCGATTCAGGCTTTCCAGCCGAAGCAGCCGTCCCGGCTCTGCGGCAATAGGCATGTGAATCGCTTGCCCTGTGGAGCTGCACAAACCGGGAGGAGGAGGGTAGATGTTTTTCCCTGGTGTTAGTCTAGTAAAAGTGGCTGTTATTTGCAGTCACGAACATCTTAATTTGGGACCTCATGCTGTCTGGGGTGGGTGGTATCTGGGGCCTTGAGTCTGCTGATAGAGATGATGTGAAAACTGAGAATCTAATTTATCAGGAGGAAAGGGCTCGGATCAGATCTAGAAGATGGAAGATGGGGAGGGAACAGTTATTTTTTCAGGATCTAGCTCTTGCCCTATTCAAAAGTGAGAGGAATATTAGTAGGAGGGGGTAGCAATGCAGAAGTGCCCTGGATTTCCAGACTGTTCTGAAGGACTGGACAGAATGGAAAGATTTAATTTCCCGAGCACTGTCCTCCTCTGTGGCGTGATGATGAAGCCAGGCTGCCTGCTGCACACATAAGGGTTCAACTTCCCACGCAGAACAACCTCTAGTGTTTATGGGACTATTCCTCCAGCATCTGCAGTAGCAGAAACGGTGAAAGCATCTTTCTTAAGGAGCCACCAATGAAGCTTTGAGCTGGATGCCTCCCATTAGGGCTGGACAGCAGGAGGGGATTCAGAGCCCATGAAAAATCACGCTCATAGGCAGCTGGGCCTGGCAGGGACCCCTCGCCCCTGTCACAGTGACGGCATGTCACTGTGTCACCTCTGCCAGGCTGGGTGTCCTTCCTTACTGCTTTGAGCCCCGCTGGAAAGAAAGTCAAATTTACCCAGGTTTTTTTGAGTATGGGAATTTTTCCTGCCCCATTGTCCAGTGTCATCTTCTCTTTCCTTAATTGCCCTTGCATTTCTAATAAAGGTATTTTCCATAGATTTTGACACTTTGCAATTTCATTTAAACTTGAAATTATTTCAGGAGGTGATTGTGGTTTATAGCTGGTGAAGGTGGGATACATTGAAGGTGGTAAGTCTTTCAGTCTGTGAGCCGAGGAGTTGGTGGCAGAGGTGAGAACAGAATTGGGAGTTCTGGTGATGATCCTTTTTTCAGCAGAATATGACGTTTTCTGAATGGATGTTTTCTTGGCCACCTAGCTGGGAACAAAAGGGAAGCCTGTGGGTACTGTCAGGTTATACCCCATAGTCCCTACATACTTTTGTTCCCATTCCTGTAAATTCTGGAAGGACATTTCTATTCAGGTTTTCCTTTTCTTGTGAAACAAGAAGATAGCATGGCAAACTTCAACAAGTGAAATGTAATGCTCAGAGAAGACTGGCAAAAGAAAAAACGTTTAAAATAGCTCCTCCTAGTAACAGAACAGCCAACTGCAGCAAAAATAAACCGCGTGCTGCCCCCTCCTGTCCGGCTGCTCGGGCGGGCGGCGGGGACACATGGCCCGAAAATGTCACCGGGCTGGGGACCGGGGAGCCTGGGGCAGCCTGAGCATCCTGCGGGGGTCCGGGACCGGGACCCCCATCCCACCGGGGTGCACAGGGGCTCCCGTATCTTAAACTTGTTGGAAATCCCGAGGATCAGAAGCTGGCGACGTTTTTTCTTCCCATGGGCTGCGTGCGTTGATCTTTGCGTGGGGCCAGCCCTGCTCAAAGGATGCTCAGCTTTCCGCTCAGCATCGCTCTCACGTCACACGCGCCTTCGGATTCTCCCTGCGCTGGTTTCTCGTCCCCGTCCCCCCTGCCGAGTCCCACCGATGTGCAAGAGGCACAATTGGTTAGTTCACAAACAGGATTGGTCCTGTCCTGCCAATTATCTAAAGCAGCTAATTAGCAACTGCACTCATAACGATGTGTCTGATGCAGGTACAGAACCTGCAGCCTTAGTGCTGAAGATTTTTTCCTCTTTGTTTTGCGATCTGACCTGAACTTTGAGGAAATGTACTCCCACTGTTTGTTTTTTTTTTTTCTGGGGCAATTGTAGCTGCCTATTTGTAAATAATGCTCGGAAGGATAATAATAACAACAGTGAGAATAACAAACTGTTGGTGTGTCATTGTTGTTATTGTTAAAAATACCAACAACGGCAGCAGCCAGTGTAGCTGGTACAACTGCAATGTCTGTAAGTCAGGCTTGGAATAATCCTTTGGCTTTTCAGTTTACCTCTTAAACACACAAAACTTTTCCTGCCTCTTCAAATCCAGGGGATCCTCTCTGCCTGCTGACCTCCATGCCTCTCTCTTTTTCTACATCCTGCTAAAAACTTGATTTTCTGCCTGGGCACGGCCCCGTGTCAGGTTTGGATGAAGAGGTTTCAGCTCGTTTGCACACGTGCGGGTGTGGATGGAGGGCGCTGGGTCTGTGGGTGGGACGTGCTGGGTTGAAGCCCCGCAGCTGAAACCGGCGTTTGCTCGGGGGATCCTCCGAGCCTGGCCCCGTGGGAGAAACAACTGCAGAGGACACGGGGGGGCGAGGGTGGGATGCTGGGACCTGCCTCAAGGACTTTTCTCTGTTTTCCGGAATGATCTGACAGCGTGGGACCCTGGTGGGCTTACTGGGAGTTACAGGAGACGCTCCCAGGATGGGATGAAGTCCCCCAGCCGGGATGGCAAATGCAGTAGCCAAGCAAATAAAAACATAAATAAACAGCTAAGCCTGGAAACTGATAGAAGGATTAGTGTTGCACAATGACCTAGCAAACTAGTGAGAAGGAGGAAAATGCTTAATTTTATGTGAACCAGGGGAATCCTTTCACCAGAATTACTAACACCACGTTCCTGCTGCAGGGGAATTACCCGCCTCTGCCATTAAACCACCATCACAGGACTTCTCAGGAGTCAGGCGGAGGTTTATTGTCATTTCTTGCTGTTCCCTCCATTGATTCTCTAAACAATTTTTTTTTTTTCTTTTTTCTCTGAATTAACTCTGTACATAGAGCAAGGAGAATAGAGTTTTGGGGAAAGTCTGTGCTGTGTCTGCCTGGAACCAGTCCTCCCGCTGCAGCGGCTGGAAGCGGTGATGCCCGCAGTACTGGTGCTGCGGAGATGCGTTAATCTGAGTTTATAACATTTATTCAGCTGCAGGACAGAGAAGCTGCCGCTGGCACTGTTGTTGGTTAAAATAAAAGCAAAGCCAGGAGCCTGGTGTTCCCTTACGCACTGTTTGCTGCTTGCAGCCCCGTCCACATCAGTATTTCGGTTTGGTCCATGGTGAGCTCGGGGCCACGGAGGCAGCTCCTGGTTCAGCTGCCCCGAGATGTGCTGGGTTTTGTCACCCGCAGCCCGCACTTTGTTCGTGCCACAAAGGTGCCGATGTCTCAAACTGCGTCGACACAACAGAGCCCCGATTGTCATGAAAATGGGCAAAGCCTGGCTGGAGCCCGGGGAGTTATGAATCCGCGGCTGTGGGCGGGGGGGCTGCTCCCCCCCCCCTGGTACTCGCGTGGTTGGTGGGGGTGGGTTCCCCCCCCCCCCGGGGCCACGCTGCTCTGTGACCCCCCAGCCCAGATTTGGGGTGCTCGTGGCTGTTCTGGGGATGGGCTGTGGCAATGACGGTGTCCGCAGGCAGTGTCCTGGTCTGGCTGTGTCTGACCTGTCTCAGCGCTGGCTCTCCACACCAGTTAGGCTCCACATTTCTGGAAAAGTCACATCTTTTGGGAATTCTTTGGAATTGCAGTCCCACTCTGCAGGCAGCCTGGGCAAAACACTCGCGTTCCCAAAAGCAAACAGGGAAAACGTTCATAAGGAAAAGGTCCCAAAGCACGCCTGCATCTGTACGGGATGCTTTTTAAAGTGTTGCACGACTCTTAGACATATTTTCCTTTTCTCCTGCCACATTTATACCCTGTCACCCTCTCCACGCTGTCTCCTGGTTTGCCTGGCACCATCGTTCACTGGGGACAAGTGGCAGCAGAACCCGGTGCTGTTCCTGTCCTCGCCTGCAGCAGGCGACCAGGCTGGCAGCAGGAGGAGCCGATGCCCGGCACACCTGGAGATCTTCCCGCGTCCTCCTCCTGCCTCCCTATGGCCATAAAGTCAGGACAATCACTCTGTTGCAGGCAGCGGTGTCGCTTGTCCAGTTTTTGGCAACAGTTTTGGCTTTTACTGTTACAAACTGGTGTTATTCCAAGATTTTAGATATCTGTTACATAGCATCAGCTTTCTCTGTTTTGGGTGGGAACTGGCTGATTCAGGATAAAATAAGAAACAGCCAGATTGTTTTTTTCTTTTTTCCAGGCTCGCTTTAAGGCTGTTTGGTTCACATGACGGAATTACTCTTTCTTGTCTCTTTTCATGCCCTCTGCCCATTCCAAGTTTGGCCTCTCGTTTTACAGAGCAACTCCAGATTTCTGCAGTTATTTTCTGCCCTTAAGGGTTTATTACAGACAAACTGTGACAGATCTATTTAATGTGAGTTTTGAGTAATTGGGGAGATTTGGGTTGTTTGGCCAATACCCTCTTTCCCAGCCAGGTTTTGTCTGTCTTCGCCATTGTTTCTGAATTTGCAGGGGGATTTTTTTGGTGTTTTTCTGTTTTGAGTCCCACCAGCAGCTGTGTGAGCAGCTTTCCGTCTCCCCGTTATCCCGAGGTGAAGCTGCTTTACTCCACATCGCCGTGTCCACGTCACACCGCGGCGTTACAAAA
>NW_010103290.1:0-1592 GCF_000699245.1 Pterocles gutturalis | reverse complement strand
GGAGCGCTCGGCTTTCTGTTCACACCTCTCCGAGGGGTGCCGCAGCGAGCAGAGCGCTCGGCCGGGATGAAGAATGCGGAGCTTTGGGAGCAGGCACCATCGCCAACAGCTGTGCAAACACCGCGGCCGGGGGCTGCCTTACCTTGGCCGTGCGCCGCGAGGGCAGGGAGCGGCTCCTCGCACAGCCCTGCTTTGGGAACCTCTGAAGTAAAAAGGGAGAGGTCAGTCCGAAGAGCACGGCAAGGACCGACACCGCAGCTTCACTGATCTGCAGCGGAAGAAAACTGGAGAGTGGCTCAGCACGGGACGGGTTTGCCGCAGCTTGCTCTTGCACCGTGCACCTGCTCCCGCAGAAGTGCTGGGCTGGAAACGGGATTATGAGCAGAGAGAACAACGGAAGGGTTGGGGTTGGCAGGGGGGACCTCTGAGACCCTCCGGGCGGCCCCCGACCCAGGTGGGGTGAGCTGGACAGGGTGCCCAGGCTGCAGGATGCTGCCCAGCTCTGCCCCTGCGTGCACGCGGGTCATTTGCATTGCTGGATGTCACCAGAAAGCAATAACATCTCCGGCTCGGGATGAAGTGAAACACGACCTCTTTTGTTGCCTCTGTGCCTTGTTTATTTGAAGTCGGCCATTTCTCCGAGTGCGGCTGGGCTCTGTGGTCCTCAGGGTGAGGAGCAGAAGCGGCCGATGGCTCCTGACCGGAGTCAGTGCAGACCTCTGCGGGACAGGTCGGACCGGGCATTGGCAGGAGCGTCTCTGGCCGATCCCTTCAATGCCTCGGTGCAGTGAGCGGGGGTTTGGGCTGGGTCAAGCCCAGCTGACAACTGGGACAGGCCATCGGGCATCTCGTGTTTGCAGCACTAAGGACACATGAACCCCCCACCAGCGCCCGCCGTACCGCTCCCCCCGGGACGTGCTCTCAGGGGGACTCGGAGACCCCTGTCCCTGCTCACAGCACAACTCCTCCTATTTCCTCATCCGTTGCTGTTTTCCAGGCAGTGGTTTGGTTTTCTCCCAACTCTATCCCAATTTTAAAATGCTACCGAGGCACCTCCGAAGCTGATTGCAGAAGGAACCCGCAGGCAGCAGGCAGAACCCCCGAGCTCCCGGCACGGCTCAGCAGGTGTGCTTTTTGCTGGAGCCGGGTTTGTTTCCCATGTTGGGCTGGGTCCTCATCTTCAAGTCAGCTTTCGTGAGGCTGATGACAAAAACATGAACCGATGCTGAGATCACTTTTCCAAACCAAGCCTGTGCTCAGCGGCCTCAGAGGACAGAAAATGGATTGTGCAGCCGTTTGCTCAGCCTTCCTCCCGCGCGCTGGCGTTGGCACGGCCGAGGGGGACGCTGGAGCGGGTTGTGTCTGCTTGTCTGGCAACGGCCGGGTGTCTGCGAAGGAAGATGATGGAGCAGAGCGTGAGCTCCTGTGTGCTGACAGCTCGCCCTTGCAAATCCCGGGGTTATCACCAGCAAAGCGCCTGGGTTCCTCTGGCGAGGAAGCTGCCGAAGTGAGCATCCCGTTGCACATCCTGCCCCACGAGCTGGCACATGCGGACCCTGGGAGAATGCTCTGGAGCGACCACCGCAGCGGCA
>NW_010103289.1:0-267 GCF_000699245.1 Pterocles gutturalis | reverse complement strand
TGAGGGTGATGCCGCCATGGAGACACCAAGAGCGTTGGGGACACTGTCATGGTGATGCCACCATGGGACAACCAGAAGCTGGGGACAGCATCATGGTGATGCCACCAAGAGTGTTGGGGACACCGTCATGGTGATGCCACCAATGTTGGGGACACCCTCATGGTGATGCCACCAAGAGTGTTGGGGACACCATCATGGTGTTGGGGTCACCGCCTCCATCAATTGGGGACGTGCCACCTCCAGGTTGGCCACCAGCCCACCCCACCC
>NW_010103288.1:14476-25945 GCF_000699245.1 Pterocles gutturalis | reverse complement strand
ATATATAAATATAAATTAAGTATATAATACATACATAATATATATAATATATGTATACAGGGAGTATAGTGACAGTGCTTGAAGTTCACCAAAGCAAATACATTGAACACCCAATATTCAAGCCCAATTACTTAATCTAATTCTTACAGAAGGTATCTTTAAGGTTTTTGAAAGCAGTATTACAACAGATTACAGAGATCTGATTTGCCTAAAGGTATCTGTAGTTGTTGCCATCTGATTATAACATACAGACAAGTTAAAATGTCCAGGTCTTACTTAAACTGGCCTTAAGCACCCTCTTGCCTGTTTCTTGACCATAAAATATTGCACTTTGGATAAGCCACTGCAGTGGGTGTCCTGTGCACGTTTTCAGGGACGTAAAGCCATTTCTTTAGAACAATCTTGCAATATACTAATCTTCAAGATATAGCCACCTTAAAGATGTGTTAAGCCAAGTGAAATTTCTTGTCTAATCAACTTAATTAAATATAAACAAAAGTCTACACTCTTATCAATATCTGCTACAGATATAATTTGCTATTTTTAAAATTATGAAGTTAAACAGCTCTAACAGAAGGACCGAAAAAAAGTTTAAAAAACATCAAAAAACATTGCCACACTACAGAATATATACAGAATCTCAGCACCTATTCCCTTTTCTCCCAAATAAGAAAATATGTTGTGAGAAATAAGAAATAAGCTGTGAGTTTACAGATAAATTGCCCAAATATATGCAATCACTTTTTTTTTATTTTTATAGCTATCACAAACAGTCCTTGCTGTTGGTATGGTATACATATGGAGCCTAACTCAAAAAAATCAAGCACTTAATAGCTGGTTTCTTGATAAAAATATGAGACAAAATTAAGAAATAGCAAATTTAAAAAAAAAAGGTTTTTTGTTTTCTTTTTAAATTGGAAGGTGAACTTATAACCCTTTCAGTATTTAAGAGATAAACACACCAACTGTAAAGACTGACTCAGTGTTTGAAAGGTGAATTGCTCCCAAAAATGTTTAGAGGAGTTAGGGGAGAAAATGGTACAGGAACAACAGCCAGTGTAACTGTCTCCTAGGCTTTATTTTCTTTTTCATTAGTATGCAGCCACTATGTAAATGCTCATTAAATCTTGAAAACATGTTGACCAATTACAAATATCTTTTAAAATGTGTTATTTTTACCTTTTCTATTGTCCCATCATCCATAACTTGAACAGGAATGCAACGAGTTCATTTTAAAATATAGTAATTTCTATGAAAACAGCTCCTAAACCTAATATCTCTCTTATCAAAACTTTGTGTAATAAACTGCACCATTATAGATATTTAATAATTTTCCTTCCTCTAACACTTTTTTATTAGAACCTACTTAAAATTCTGGTCTTTGCAAGACCATAATAGCAATAATGATATTATCTAAAAATGTGTTAGCATAGATATGTCAAAACTTCTTTAATCTATTTTTCCTCCATTGCTCATGCTTTACACAGCAATGTACTTCTTTACTAAACTTTGCATTAAAACTTTTTGTTTCCTCTCTACTGGACAGCAAATGTCTGGTCTGACACTCCCTGTTTATTTCGTGGCACAACAGCCATTTCAAAACCTCAAAACACTCAAGGAGAGAAGAGGCACCTTTGGATTCTCTTGCTGCCCAGCATTGGGATGAGCCCGCTCCTGCCTTAGCCCTTCCCCAACCCACCCCCATCTTTCACTCGTTTTTATCGGTGCCTTTTGTTCCCCACTGTTTCATGGCTCTTGTGATAGTTTTATGCTGGTGAGAACTTCCCCAACAGGCTCAGATTTCAGTGCAGCCCCTCACCTGCTGCACTTAGACCAGGGACAAGGGCTCCTGCTCTGGGACACTGACACCAGTATTGCCCTCACCCTTCCCCAAGCAAGGCAGAGGCTTTGCACAGACAGAAAGCGCACCCCTGGGATGACAAAGCGAGGGGTCCCCTTGGGTTGGAGCAATGACAACACAGAGCTGAAGCTGGAGTGGTTTAACAGGGATTTTTTTTACCCTCTCAGCTTTTTCTCATACATGGCTTCTCCTCTCTCCATCAGCCCTCCGGCACTGCTCTTTTCCTTTGGTGCTGCCCTCCTTTCTGTTTCTGTTCCTGTGGACAACGGCGCAGTCAATGACATAGCACACCCCCAGGCTCCCCTGGTGTGGGGTGATGTAAGAGGAAAGGGAAAAACCTTGTTTGACTGGTTGCTACTGCATAATGATAGGTCTTTACAAGCCTGCCCTCAGCAGTGCTTTTTCCTCACCCCTTAGCTGGGGAGTGAGACTGATCCTGTCTGTGAGGAAAGGAGGACCATCCGGATTCTGTCTAACACGGGGTGCCCAGCATCTGAAGGGATGTTAGATTTGCATGCTTTCTAAATTTCTCTTCTTATTCTGTCTTATTACAACAGCTGTTTTATTAAGCCATTTGTTGTCAAGCCTTTCTTACTAAGATCCAGTAATTACCCTGCACCAGCTCTCTTGCACATAAGTGATGCTGGCCAGGCCACTGAGACACACACAGCTTGGTGCTGGTGAGTATATGGATAAGACAATGCAAGGGGACAAAATAAATTTGAGATTTGTAAAATAAAATCACATTCCTCTTCTTTAAGGTCTCTTTGAGTTTTGTTATACTCATTTCCTGGAGAGACATTTAGGAAAGATAGCAGTGGCAGTCCCTCCGAGTTACTAACTGTTCACTACACAAGCTCAGCAACTTTGACAGCCCCCCTCTGGAAACACAGCCAGGGCAAAAGTAGCACAGCTCACAGTCCCAGGGTGACACCAAGGAGCAGCCACAATTACCAGTAAATCCAGAGCTCATGTTCTGCTTGCAGGTTAACTGCACTGTGGATGCAGAGAGCTCAGCTGGCTGCGTGCACTCTGGCTGGGTTCATTAGCTGAGGCACAGCACTGCCTGCTACATTACCAATACTTCCCCAGGACACCAAGCCTAAGCTAACAAGGATCAGATCAGTGTAGAGAGAGTGCTGCAGAGACTCTGCAAACATGTTCGTGAGACTGGGAGCCCAGGGGGGCAATGACACCCAGGTGACTCCTTGGGGACCCATGAAGGGACCAGCTGTGCCTCAAGGTGAGCTATGGCACGCTCTGCATGATGGCAGCCCTCTCTGGTCCAGAAGGGTAGGTTACCTCAGGCTCAGCAGTGACACCTGCTATAGTGACAGAGCTATTTCGCCCTCCAGGAACTGGCCTTGGGTTTTTTTCCATTGCCTGGGATATCCCAAAACTGCATGAGTTGACAGTATGGGGATTTTGGTTTCCAATTCTCATTTTGTGGAGCACATGAAGAAAATTGCTGAGCCCTGTCTCTTCTGAGGGACAAGGAGCTTCAGTGATTTAAGGGCTGATGCTGGAGCATCAGATGTTGATACGAGCTTGTCAAACTCTTGGCTTGAGTGCTGGCTGCTGCAGAAACTGCCTCTCTCCATGAGGGACAAAGTGGGCGCTGTGGGATAACCATTGTATACTCCCTTAACCCAATGAGCAAACTTTGTGTGTGGCTTGGAAGAGGATGTACTTGCATGGCTAGTATGCTCCTTTTGACATGGTTGGTTGTGCATGCATTGTAAGTATCTGTGGCAACAGTGCAACTTTCTGAAAGTTGAAAAGGATCACAGATACTACCAGAAAAGGTCCGCTAGGAATGCATACATATGAAGTATTAAAAATACTATTTCTGTCATGAAAAACATAAATAGAAGTTCATGGTGGAAATTCATGAAGCTCAAGGTTGTAATAAATTCACTTATTTTGACTGAAATACTTATGTTACTGAGAAATGGGCCTCTTTGGAGATTTCAGATTGAGATGCAGAACACTTTTAAGATAAGATGGTGACCCTCAGCCTGTGATGGACTGAGTGGAGATTTGATAGAGAAGTTTCCTGCAGGATAATGTGCAATATGTGTTTGTTTACATGATCAGTTTCAGTGACCCTGCTCTCACAGCGATAAACATCACCTGAAATGAGGTCAAGAGATGGGATGGTACTTTCCTAAACTGCAGCAGCTCTGTTCACTAGAACATGCCTGTCAACAACTTCCTCCAAAGATTTAAGCAGTATGTGATGGGCTGACACTAAGCAGTGCCTGTATCTCTTTCTCCAGAAACCTTTTCCCATTCTATATATTACTTCACCTCTAGCTTCACAAACCATGTTGCTTGTATCTGTGACTCCTGAAAGCCCTTGGTAGGTGGGCACACACTCATTGCAACAGCTATAATTTCTCAGGATTAGTAAGTTTACCTGTAATTCTCACTCACGTACCCTCCGATATGCAACCAACATTACTGAATGACACAAGGGTGTAAAACTAACACAGCCTGAGATACAGGAACATAGCATTTCCTAGGTCAGGTTCTCTTCCAGTCTTCCAGAGATTGCTTTTCCTGCTCCAGGCTTCATCATCTCCTGTGTACTGCTACAGCAACACAGCATGCTGATCTGGATTTCCCACAGCCTGGGGAAAAAGATGCTTTTGCTGTGCTGTGGACAGTTTCTCATCATGTTATCAAGCCACAGGTTAACCTTCTCTGAGTGAGCTGGCAACAAAAGGCTGGATGTTGAGGCCCTCCAGTTCCAAACACTCAGGGCTTGAACTGCCTCCTCCCACTGCTGTAGTGTCCTAGGACTGGATAAAAATGACATGCTGCACTGCTGAGGTAACATGTTAGCCCTCACACCACTGAGTGGGATGTTCTTACTTTAAGCCATGACTTGGGATGGTGGTTGCCCTCAGAAACAGCCAACCCCTTCCTGGGAAGCTGGCCAAACATCTGCTCTGTGCAACAGGAGTTAATCTTTGCAAGCCATGCCTGGTACCACCTGGAACACCAGCTTCATAGGTGCAGGGCATATACTGGCACAAAATCACAGCTGGGGGAGTTGTCAGAATGTGGCAACGGGCTCACACATGAACTAGAACAAATCTGCAGCACCTAACAATGGCCAACAGCACTGACTGGTTCTGGCATTAATGGTCATTAATTAAAGTATTATTAATCATTAGGGTCTGACAGGGTTATAGAGGAGGCAGGTTACGTATCTAGATTGGTAGACATCCAATGAAGAAAAGAAGAAGACCAATGACTTGGATTGATGTGTCCACAGTCATTTTGCCTTTTGAGCACTCTGGCCATATTTGTTAACTCAGTGAAAGATTGGATACCATGACGAAAAACATTATGTGAGATCATCAACAGGTAGGTAACTCAACCAGGAACAGAAAACATCTTGTTCTGACAGCTCAGTTATGGGATGTATGAGTCATAATGTTTTAGTTCAATTATCTCATTCATTATGCTACTTTTTATATTTATTATTTTATTGCTAAAGGAAATAGGAACCATAACATAACTGCATTTTTGTGGTTCATTTTCCTTTTTTAAAAGCTTGCAGAGTATCAGGGAAAGCTTCCTATGCACTTGTTGGATGTGGGCCTTTCTATCCCCCACGTCTCTTTATGATCTTGTTAAGGAGCTTTTATCACCTCCCAGAGTTGAATAGGCCAGGAGAATTCATACAAGTCAGGAGCTTTATTCCTATACATTGTTGTCACAATGTATATTTGGTGAAACAGTTGTCACCAAAAACAGTATGTCACAAAACTACAGCACTCCCCAGCATATCTCTCTGTAGCCTCTTGGGTGTTGTTTACCTTTGCTGTCAAGTTCTGAAGTCTTTCCTCACAGCTCAGCCCCTCTAGCCTCACACATATTACAGCCACTTAATACACTATGTATTTGTCCAGGTCCCTGGGACAAAGAACAGAAGGGACAGTTCAGAGCTCAAAAAACAAGAGGCAAATAAATACCCCAGGAGAATTACTGATCCCTGCTATTAAGCTTGTTTTATAAGGCACATGCTGCCCTAATCATTTTCAAAGAATTTGAATTATGATAAAAGGGGCAGACAGTGAAATAGCTTCTGTTTTTGAAAGCTGGTGTTTGAAGAAAGAAAAATGGAATGGGAAAAGTCTGCCTGAGCAGTGCAATAGCAAAAAGGATTTCCATCACTCTTTGAAGGAGATCTCTCTCTTCTTCGTCATCCATGTGCCATCTGGATGCTTCTCTCCTCCCTGCTAAGAGACTGCCCTGAATGGTGACACTGCCCTTCACTTACTCCACCTCAATTAGCTGGTCAAGGAAACTCTTCCTGTAAAGAGGGAACGTGAGTCGGACAGAGGCAAAGGAAGCTGGGCTGGGATAAAACGCATCTCTGTGCAGCTCTACTTCTCCATTTTCAAGGCCCTTCCACTACCAGAGGAATTTCTTGGAGATATTTCTGATAGCAGAAGCCAGTCCACCCCTCATCCCAGAGGCAGCAGGTAGCTGCCTACACATCCATAGCACAGCAATAGGAGGGATGAGCCAGCAGAGCTGAGGAGACTTGGTCAGGACTTGCGGTGGATTGAGACATGGACTCTGATAGTGGGCAAACCAGAGACAGAATCAGAAGCACTTTATTGTTCTTTACATTGGCTTTTATATCATAAACTGCTGTTCAAGCGACATAAGCAATTTTTCCATTGACTATTAACTATTGTTCATGCGCCCCTCCTGCCATTATGCTTGGCTAATCCCTCAGTCTCACATTCTTGCTACGCTTGCTGTTTCTTGTTACCTTTTACCAGGCTGGCCCTTCTTTTTCTTCATGGGCAGAGATTCATATCTTGAAGGTCAAACCTTAACCCATTTTCTTCTTGTTCTCCTACAAGAACTGGCCCCTGCTATTGCCTATGGGATAGCCTGCACTGGGCACAGCTGGGGGAGAACCTGTCTCCGCACGCTGGGGCCATCACTGCTCTTACCCCCAGCCTCAAAATGCCCCATCTCATTCCAGCCTATGAACAGCCCCTCACTGCACCAGCACCAATAGCTCTGGGGAAACCCTGCCTGTTCTGTGGTTCAGCTCTAATCTCTGCAGGATTCTTTTCAGACACAAATACACAAGCATCGAAGAGGCAGTGTAGCTAGGCAGTGGAAGTTATCTCTGATCTCCGTTCCCAAGTTGTCCCTGTGTCCATCTCCTCTCTTGAATCTGTGTATCTCCAGAAGGAAAATTCAAGCTGCAGCAGTGGGTAGTACATAAGTGAAAGGAGAGATGGGGATAAAGAGGTTCTCTAAGGACATGCAGGCTATGCATGGGGTGGTAGGGACAAGGGTTTTTGGCAAAAGCCCGTGGCAAGGGAAAAATTCCCAATACAGGTGAAATATATTGTGAGACAGGGAATAAGGAAGACTTATTTTTCTTCTTTCTGGACCCAGGTTGTCCTGGATCTTTAGTCTTAAGAAGATACAACATAAACCAGGACAGCTTTATCCTGACTTCAAGCAACAGACTGTATCTATACTGGGATTTTGTAGTGATGCCTAAAGGAGACGGAGCAGGGTGAGCTGTGAAACGGGCTCAAGTCCAAATCCCAAAACAATAGACAAAGTTGCTTTATTGGGCTTGTATCATATCTTTGCAGATGGTTTGAAGCAGGATAGTTCCACTTACTACAGTACAAATTGTTCATAGGGCTGCAGAAGGAATATCCCTGGCTGTTTGTTATTGCTGTTCTGCTACCAGTTACCACCCTTGCAGTTTTGATATTGGGAAGGACAGGATGAAAGGTCTCCTCTGTAGATTTTTAAATGTTTAATTCTAATCCAGTCAGTTCTGCAAGAGGTAGTAAAAGAGCTTGGAGAGCAGCTCTGCAAAGGAACAGATGGGTTTTGGCCAAAAATAACCAGGCATGCAAGCAAACCAAAAAGGAAAGCTGAAATGTTATGGGAAACAAAGCATCACAAACTTGGGAAATTCAGTTTTCCCAGAAATACTTTTTCTGATTGACTTCAGACCAGCTTGAAGATAGCCAGCCAGAAATCAGCAATTCTACTTCCTAAAGAGCATCACCCTGATGAGATGTTTTCATTCTGACTCACAACACAAACAGGGTCCCCTCCTTCCCTGCCCTCCCAGTCTCCCTGGCTTCACACCCACATTATGTGTTATCCTCTGAAATTGCTGATAGCCTGAGGCATGTGGCTCACATGCCACAGAGACAGGTTTAAAAGCGGGTACGAACCTGAGTATCACCCAGGAGTGGCTACCCAATTAATCTCCTTTTCAGCCTGGAGAACTCTTCCCAAAGCAAAAAAAAAAAAAAAAAAATTTAAAAAAAAAATTGAAAACCCAAACTTTTCACAGAAACCTTTTGGTTCTGTCCAAGCAACCTTTCCCTGTGAAAGCCAAAAAATCCTGTCCAGCTCAGCTCTCATTCCTGTACATACTGCTGTGTCTCCAAGACAGAAACGAACTTAAAGGGCTGCAGAAACAGGTTGTTCTTAACTGAGGAGAACAAAAGCTAGGACTAAGCACACATGGGTGGGATTTATGTTTTGACAGCTAAATCTTCAGAAGGCTGAGACTTTTCTTAAACACAGTATTGGACTCTGCTGCTGTTAGCAAGTACAGCTCCTACCTTTTCTTCTCCCGCTGTCCCCCACCCCTACTGTCTGTTGCTGCTACCGGGGCAGGAGGGCACAGTTCCCTGAGGTGAGCCTCTAAGTTTTAAATAAGGGGCAAGCCTTGCCAAAGCCGAAGGGACAGCTGAGCTGGTTAGTGTCCATGGCACACTGAGAATAGTATGGATATTCACGTCAACATGACAGTGTGGGGAAGTCCTCCTGTCCTCAACAGTGAACAGCCATGAACTCCTAAACCTCACTGTGCTACAGCCAGAGAACATTTTCTTAGTTGGTGCTAATGGATAACTCTTATCTCCTCCAGTCTGAGATCCTGTTATCCTTACCGTCAGGCAGGAAAGGAGTACCTGTGAGACTGTGTGGCAGCACACTGGATAGGTGGATAGGTCTTTTTTCTAAGACACAACATATTTTGACACAAAGAAAGAGCATCTGCACACATGTGAATATTGAAACAGCTGGAAGTTGGAGATTAAAGTACTATTGTTACTTTGGCTCCTGTGAGCATGCAAAGAAACCTGATGCAATCTGAGTGGGATTTAGGAGGCAGAGTCGGAAAGCAGATGAAGCTGCCAGGTTGATACCATCCCCTGGTTTTCCTGGAGAGATTGTCACCATGCCAGAGTAGCCTGTCACAGCAGCATGGTTGGTGGAAAGCTCTCAGCACTGATGTCCTTGACAGTGCCCCTAGTGGTGCCAGTACCATGCAGGTTGAGAGCACCTAGTTATCCCCACAATATAAATGAACAATAATGAAGGAGAAGCATAAAACAGAATAAGATAATTCTTCCTTCTCCATTAAACAAACAAAAGCCACACAACAAAAACCATACCATTAATATAAAGAAAACATAGCAGAAGGGGGGAAAGCAGAGGTCTGGTCTACACTGGTATAGCGCCTGCATCCTTGTAGCTAATGGCAGCTACTGTTGCAGTCACATTGGTGGAAGCAATGAGTGCATCAAAATCAACTGTATTAGCACCTATGTTTATGTTCAAATGAAGTTTGCTTCGGTTACTGACCAGAGACTGCTGCACAGAAGCAAGGAAAGAGACCAAACAAAGAGAGTCATGAAGGAAAAAAAGATACAGGGATAAAACGGCAGACCATATGGCGAACAAAATGAACAGGAAAAAAATACATGAGAGAAATAAAACCAAATAAGAGTGAGAACAAGAATAAGCAGAAAAACCTGAGGGGAGATGAGAGATGGGCCAGGCACAGGAGGCTCCCCTGGACCACCACACTTCCATCCTGTCTGTGCAAGGGAAAGAAAATGCTGGATATCCAACGGAAATTCACTCGTCCCGTGCACAGAGAAGACAGACCAGAAGAGCATAACAGGTGGTGGAGGGGAAGGAAATCCTTCTCCTAGCTCAGCTGAAGCCTTTAATCTTTGCCAGCCTTCCTTCTGGCATATTCTGCTGAGAACTCTGTTAGCAACATCATTCTAAAGCAGGGGAAGTTCAGCCTCATTTTGTGCAGCCTGCTTCATTTCCAGGCTAAGGAGCCCTCCAGGAGCTCAGGCCACATACCCTTGCAGTTTATACCCTACCGATTAAGATCTTCAGAATCCATTTTATCTGAAGGGATTATTTTCAAAAGAAATTTCCCACAGTTGTGGCCTTTATCATACAGGTATCTGTCTAGTGGAAACTCTAGTGCATGAGTCACTTGCCTGCAGCACAGGGAGCAAAAACAGCACCCATGGAGAATTGGAGTGGCCTGTAGCAAAGCCAGGAGCTGGTAACTGTGTCATGCTGAAAGAAACACAGGTAAAGACTAGTGAGTCTCAGCTGCCACCGAGAACAGAACAGCTGAGTCAACACCCCTGAAAGATTTCTAGTGGCACATTAAGTCTTTGCTTTGCAAAAAAGGCAGCTACAGCCTGGCATTTCACCCTAGGAAGGATGCTAGTCCCTCCCTCTGTGCAAACAAGCGGAGATGTACGTTTTGCACCAATTAAGCTAGGCCCACCTTGAAGACAATTAAGTTGATGCCAATGCAAATACCAGTTTATAGAGATTGTATCTGGGACTTGCTGCCAGCAACAGGAATCATGTCCAAAACACAGGTGCAGGTCAGTGCTGTGAGCCTGAAGAAGACAAATCAAGCTGAGGAAAAGCAGAAAGGCCCAAGAACCATTGTACAGGGAAGAAAGCTATGTTTTCAAGTTTTTATTTTGGATGCAAAATGAGTAAATAGAATTTCCTGGATTTATGTGCTGTCACAGCTGATATTACTGCATATCTTGTTCAGGTTCGCAACACTCTCTGGGTGTCTTGTAAAGGTAGCTTAAATTGTTGTCCCAGGAATAGCCTTCAGGACCAAATCCTGTTATAAATGAATGGGCAAAACAAGAAGACAATAAAGGAAGAAAGCTCATGACACTAAATTCCCCAAGATTTTACTCATGTGATAGCAGTGGACAATGCTGTGAGAGAAAATACACAGCATTCCCCCTTCTGAGGAGAGATATCTGGATGATGTTTCCCTATTTGTCCTGTTCCTCAGCTGCAGCTCAGCTCGTATTTTGAAGCCTGGAAAGAGTTGTTTGTGTGTGGGAAGAGAGAGAGGCCCAAGTTTGTAAAAGACCTTTATAGTTCCAGCCTGGGTCACTCTGTGGTGAGCTGCCGTGGAGCTCTGTGTCCACGGTGCCTCGCTGCTGTGTTCGCAGCAAGCTGGTGACCAAGAGAAAATTCTCGCAGGCAGTAGTTTTCCTTCCTGAAGCTGCCAGCTTGAGATGTCCTGGAGACCGTCATTGGGAGGTGGAAAGAAGGGAGGCAGGACAAACACTGCCAGTGCATCTCAGCCCTGTGTCTTTTAAAAGGTGCTGGGGCATCGAGGGTGGGCTCACTATCACACCAAGCTCTCCGCACCCCACTCTCACTCGGTACCACCTCGCCCTACCCTGGATGGGCAGTAGTTGGGGGGGGGTAACCTACCCCGACTGAGCTCCCTG
>NW_010103288.1:11866-14197 GCF_000699245.1 Pterocles gutturalis | reverse complement strand
CCCGCTGCGGCTGCCTACTGCCCCTCGGTGGCCGCCGGAGGGAGGGACCCCCTGCCCCGGCCCCCCAGGGCGAGAAAACGCTGAGTGAATACGGACTGGGTGTACCTGAGAGCTCTTGTTTCGGTTAATCAGATAAAAAGATAAATAAAGAAGGAGGAACAGAGTGACCGAGCAAACTCACCCAAGAAGAAGAACAGAGATAGTGGGCTGCTGAACTGACGCAGAAAGAATGAAAACATCTTGAAAGTGAATTTTGAATGAACTTTGCTAGTTTACATATGAAAACTACACCTCTCCCCCTAAAAACCCCTCCTCTAATAAGAAGACCACACCTCGTAGAGCATGAGTCGTGTATTTTGCAGAGACTGTGACTTTAAATGAAGACAATACCAGCACCAATCACAAACTGAGTAGATAAGATAGTTTCTAATAAACAAGAAAGAATGTTAATCATATGTATAAAAATCAGATTCAAAGACTTAGGTGTGCCAGCTTTGTGGAGTTGCCACCTAGTACCCATCTCTGTACAGGCATGAAATAAAGCAATTCCTCAACTCTGTGTGTGATTCAGCTATTTGCACACCAGGTAAAACAACACTGATTTTTGGGACAATATTTTGGCAACCCAGATGGGACAGCCATAGAGCCTTGCCTGGATCAACCCATCATCTCTGCCAGTGGAGAACAGGATTGAACAGATTCCAGAGTGCACCAGCCTCTTGACTGGGGACCCCGACTGGTCTTCTCTGATGCCGGGGCGGTCGGCGACTCAAAGCTGCAATGCTGATAGAGGTGTTCTTATGGGAGACAGGAACAAGGCAAGCTTAGTAAGTGGCTACTTTCTCTTTCTAAGGGCCTAGCATAAGTCAAAACTATAGTTTCACTGCAGTGGCATATTAACATTTCATCAAGTAGATGCATGAAGGGCAGAGGGGCTCTCCTATCTTTGCTGACAGAGCATCGGAGCTGAGTGTGTGAAACAGAGGGTAAGGGAAGTATTTTTGGGAAAAGAGGTGGGAACCGCTTCTTCAACGTGAGCTCCTTGGTGTACTCCTTTAGGAGGTATTTTAAAGCATTGGAATAAATTTTGGGGAGATCCAATGACTAAAGATAAGATGAAAAGGTATTGCAATGAGTGGTGGCCACAATATGAGCTGGAAGATGGTAAAAAAATGGCCAGACAATGGCTCGGTGAAATACAATACTATTCAGCAACTGATGTTGTTTTGTAAAAGGATGGATAAATGGGATGAGGTACCATATGTGGATTCCTTTATGACTTTGTGGTGAGACTGTAACACTCATAGAGAATGGAAATGGTTAAATATGCATTCAGGAGGAGATGGAATTTTTGTTTTGGATGTTCGAAAGGTTAAGGCTGGGAAGAATTATTGCAATGGGTGTAAAGAAGGAAAGGTTTGTGAGGATGTTTCGAATGAGGAGGATGTGCAGCTTTTAACTCCAAACTGCCCCACCCCATAGAGATGTAAGAGAACAAGCTGAGTCAGACAAAAGAGGAAGGGAAAGGGTTCAGCCCTGTCTCCAGTAGAAATAGAGGTCAAAAATTACCAGCAATTCAAGCCCCCTTTTGACAAGTGGCTGGGCTAGGCAGAATGCTGGTTTTTGTGCGTGTACCATTTACTTCTGATCTATTGAATTGGAAACAATCTGCTGGTTCTTACCAAGAGGATCTTGAAAAAATCTATCAACTTTTAGAAACAATTACAATAACACATAATCCCAATTGGGGAGTATATGAAGGCATTATGAAATATGCTCCTCACAAGGATGTTAAAAAGGACGGTGCTAGACAAAACAAGGGAAGAAGGAGGTAAATGAAACAGGCAGAAAGATCCGGAATGATATTTGCCTTTAAGGGAGGATTATGAGTAGGACCCAAATATGGGAATAAGGAAAGCAAAACTGAAACAATATCAGCATTTGATACTATATGGAATACAGCATGGGGTGCCTAAACCAAAGAATTTGCCTAAATTATGTGAAGTTAAGACAAGAACATGACGAAAGCCCCTCCGCTTTTAGGAGAGATTGTGTGAGGTAGAAAGAAAGTGGACTGATTTAAATCCAGAAGAGGCAAATCAGACAATGTTTAACGTGTCGTTCATAGGACAGTCCTTGCAAGACATTCGAAATAAGTTGCAAATGGTATATGGAGCAGGAGGGATGTTGATCTAGCAGTTAATAGAAATGGTTTACAAAGTATATAATAATAGAGAAGGAAGGAAGGAAGGAAGGAAGGAAGGAAGGAAGGAAGGAAGGAGCATGCTAAAATGAAACTGCCGGCCTCTCTTTTGTCCACAGCAATAGCAG
>NW_010103288.1:8751-11831 GCF_000699245.1 Pterocles gutturalis | reverse complement strand
GAGGGTGAAGCAGGAGAGGGAGGAATATGTTTCTGGAAGGGAAGTGTATGGTTGGACTCCTCTGGGACCAAATCACTGTGCAATTTGTAGACAGGAGGGACATTGGAAAAATGAGTGCCAAACCTAGAGGGGCCAAGGAAACAGTCGTCCAAGAACAATAAAAACCTTATTATGTTAGAGGATTCAGATAATGAGTGAAGGGGACCGGCGGAAAATATTAAGGTTTCCCAAGCTGGTCCTCTGGTTTCAATTAAGCTGGGGAATAAAGCAATAGACTTTTTAATTGACAGTGGAGCTACGCATTCTCTGATTACTAGTTGTAAAAGGCCTTTAAGTAAAACCTCAGTACCAATTGTTGGAGCAACAGGGAGGAAAACTCTACAGACATTCCTGCAACCTATGGAATGTACAATTTGGAATACTACATTAGTAATTAATTTCCATATATGCCAGAATGACCCCTTGTGTTATTGGGATGAGATTTATTACGTAAATTTAATGTACAAGCAACCTTTTCCGAGAATTCTGTACAGTTCCACATTCCACCTGAGATGGCCTGGAAAACACAAATCTGTTTGCTGATGGGCAAAAATTCAGAGGAGCTTGAAGATAATATTCCAGACATTGTATTAGATGCAGTATGGGCTTCAAAGAAACCAGGTAAAGCAAAGAATGTAATCCCAATTAAAATAGAACTTAAATCAGCAGCAAAACCAGTAAGGGTAAATCAATACCCTATTAGGTTGGAAGCACACCAGGGACTGGAACCCCTGATAAATACTTTTGTACAATATGGACTACTTAGAGAATGCCAGTCTGAGTATAACACACCAATTCTACCTGTAAAGAAACCTTGCTCCCAGGAATACCAGTTGGTACAAGACTTCAGGGCAATGCATCAAATAACTAAAGATATACATCCTACTGTACCAAATCTGTACACCTTACTGGCTTCAGTACCTGAAATGAATGCTTATTTTACTGTGTTAGATTTGAAAGATTCTTTCTTTTGTATTGTATGAAAAAAGTCAGACAATTTTTACCTTCGAGTGGGAAAGCCCTACCACAGGAAGAAAGACGCAACTGTGTTGGACTGTACAGTCACAGGGATTCAAGAACAGTCTTTATTTGGTAACATACTGGCACAAGAATTAGAACAATGCCCAGGTAAAAGGAATACTCTAACTTTATTGTAGTATGTTAATGACCTGTCGATCAGGGCAGATATGGAGGAGTAGTGTTTGGTAGCAACAATTATTGAACTAGCTGGGACTGGATGGATATAGGGTATCTCAAAAAAAAGCCCAAATTGCAGCAGAAAGGATTTGGGCTTCAAAATATCAAAACTCCAAAGAGAATTGGGAATAGACAGGAAGGAAGCCATTTGCAGAATCGCAGAACCAAGATCAAAAGGGCAGTTAAAAGGATTTTTGGGCATGGCTGGATCCTGCAGAATACGGAGTCCTAATTTTGGACTGATGGCAAAGCCTCTACATGAAGCTATGAGGACTAGGGGAATTACTAGAATGGACATCTGAATGTCAGAAAAGTTTTGAAACAATAAAGAAGGGTTTAACGAATGCTTCAGTTTTAGATTTACAGATATGACTAAACCTTTCCAATTATTTGTGCATGAAAGATAACACATGGCTCTGGGTGTAATGACACAAACCCTTGAAAGTTATAAAAGACCTTTAGCCTATTTTTCTATTTTTTTCTAAACAACTACATGAAGTAAGTAAGGGATGGCCACTGTGTTTACAAGCCACAGTTGCAACTGCCCTGATCATTCAAGAAGCTCAAAAACTAACTTTGGGACAACCTATAACAGTAATGGTTCTGCATGCAGTTCTAAATAATAAAGGACATAATTGGATTTCTCCAAGTTGATTGGCCAAATATCAAGCAGTTCTAATAGACCAGGAGGATGTAATCTTAAATGTGGTATGCACATTGAATATGTCTACCTTGATGCCTATAGCAGAACAGGAACTACTGCAGTATGACTGCATGGCTACAATTGAAGAAGTTTATGCTAGCAGACCAGACTTAAAAGGCATACCAGTGGAAAATATGGACTTAGAACTTTATACTGATGATAGCAGCTATATGCATAATGGAGAGAGAAAAGCAGGATATTCTGTAGTGACTCTTTGGAAAGAGGTGGAAGCGAAACCATTAACTGCCAATGCCTTGGCACAAAAAGCCAAAATTATTGCCCTGACAAGAGCTTTGGAAATAGGAAAGGGCCTAAGGGTCAACATATATACAGATTCCAAATACGCCTTTGGAGTCGTGCATGCCCATGGGGCCATATGGAAATAATGAAGATTATTGAACTCACCGGGAGGCAGCATAAAGTATGGATGAGAGATTACAAAATTACTTTGTGTAGTACTGGAACCAAGAGAAGTAGCAATAATTCATTCTAAAGCTCACCAAAATGGACAAGGAGAAGTAATCCTAGAGAAGTGAATAAAAGATTTGGCAGCAAAAAAGGGCTGCCCTGCAGGAGTTAGTAGTTGGGGCTTTGACTCCAGAAAGAAAAATTTATATAGAACCACCTCAGTCCAAGGGCAAAATGAGGCTGATGGAAGATCTCTGAATTGTCATAAGTCTCAAAAGGCAGTAAATTATGCAAGAAAATGCTGACTGAATACAGGCTGGATGTACATGAGATCCCTTGTTCAGGTTAATCAGCTAAAAAGATAAGGAAAGAATAAGAAGGAACAGACTGACCGAGCAAACTGACCCAAGAAGAACAAACAGAAATAATGGACTGCTGAACTAACATGGAAAGAATCAAAACCTCTTGAAAACAAACTTTGAATTAACTTGGTTAGTTAGCATACACCACAGGATGTCCCTCTCCTTGGGCAGCAGCACAAGGCAGGAGCACGTGAGGGAAATGCCACAGCTCCCTGCAACTGTCTTTCTAGATAGGGGGCAGCCAGCTTCTACACTGCTCTCTTGACAGGGGTCATCCATCCCAGCAAAGGTCTGTGCCAGAAGCTGTCTTAACAGGCATGTAACGAGCCCAAACAGCCTCCTGCCCTGTTCTGTGCTTTTGGTGGGACACA
>NW_010103288.1:0-8720 GCF_000699245.1 Pterocles gutturalis | reverse complement strand
ATCTTGTATTCCCTTTCCCTAAAAGTAACCAGCGGCCTGGGAAAGAGGCATTGTCAGCATGTGATCCTCAGGCCAAATCTTCACCTCTTCTCAGCCTAAGAATGCAAGGTGTCAAAAACACGTGAATCACCTGATGCTTGCTCCAGACCTGGCTGGACCTCTGGGCCACCACAAAACCTTATGCCTCAGTTTCCTAGCATGCAGGGAAAACAAAAAAGCAAGCAGTTACTCACTGCTAAGTGCACTGCTGAGGGTGAGGTGGGGATGTGGGCAGTGACCTGTGTGTGGGAAGTGATTAATTAGGACTGTATTTTCCTTTTGTCATCTATACTGATGAGATTATGTTATTTTCAGTCCTTACCCTAACTTGATAATTTAGGTCAAGCCAAGCCAGGCCATGGGTAGATCATTTTAGAATCATAGAATCACAGAATGGTTTGGGTTGGAAGGGACCTTAAAGATCGTCGAGTTCCACCCCCCTGCCATGGGCAGGGACACCTCCCACTAGCCCAGGTTGCTCAAAGCCTCATCCAGCCTGGCCTTGAACCCCTCCAGGGATGGGGCATCCACAGCTTCTCTGGGCAACCTGGGCCACTGCCTCACCACCCTCACTGTGAAAAATTTCTTCCTGATATCTAATCTAAATCTACCTTCTTTCAGTTTATGACTGTTACCCCTTGTCCTCTGACCAAACTCCCTGACAAAGCGTCCCTCCCCATCTCTCCTGTAGCCCCCTTCAGGTACTGGTAGGGTGCTATTAGGTCTCCTCAGAGCCTTCTCTTCTCCAGGCTGAACAATCCCAATTCCCTCAGCCTGTCCTCAGGGGAGGTGCTCCATTTTCGTGGCTCTCCTCTGGGCTCTCTCCAACAGGTCTAGGTCTTTTTTGCTACAGAAGTACCCAATGTAACTGCATTGCATTTGCTTGCAGTTTGGACACCACTCTTTCAGGTCACTGCCAGAGTATCTAACCAGCATCTCAGCTGGGGTTTGCAGCTTCTTAGCTTCAGACTGTCCAAACTCCATTATTTTCCATAACCAAGCCACACAGCTAAGTGCTGGCTTGGAGATGTACCCTAGAACAGCAGACCCTGTAGTAAAGTAAGGTCTTGCCCTGATATGGAAAGCTGCCTGGAGCTGAGTCTACTGATGAACATGGGTTCGTGATGGACACAGCACAGTGGGATGGTGGAGTTCCCTCAGTTAGCCTGGACATTTACTGTATTGTAAGTACACCACTTCCTGAAATACTGGATCAGACCAGCTGGACAGTTATCCTTCTTCTGACAACTCATACAACGATAAATTCTCCTCCTCACCCAACATCAGTTAGCAAACAGTGTTGGCAGCCTTCAAAGTCAATTGACTACAGCACAAGGACAGGACTGGGGAGTGTTTCCCCCACCCCCATTCATGTGCTTTTGTTTGCATCTGACCCATGTTGTCTAACTGAGGCTGCCCCCTTCTTACCAAACTGCCCAGTTCATGGTCTCCTGCATACGCCTAGCAGTCTCAGAGCAGCATATAGAGATTCCTTTGAGGCTCTGAAGTCAACAGCTGGCTTCTACTGGTGTCAGCAGTTCCACTTCACTGGTCCAGGGAAGCCCTCTAATGCTGTGAAAAATCTGTTCTAAGCAGGAGGCAGAGTTGTCTCTGGGGTCATAGTAAGGCTGTGCTACAACGTACCCAGATATCACAGTTTGCTTTCCAAGAAGAAGGTGTGCTTTTCCAGCATACACCTCAAATACAAACAGCTGTGAGCACATTATGAACAAGCCCTAAACCAAGCCAGCTAACCCAAAGTGAAACCCTCCACACTACGGACAGTGCTCTCCCTGCGGAGAAGATGAGAAAGAGACAAAGAACCGCATGTGGCAGATTTGAGTCAGGGCACTGAATACTCCACCGGAAAATGCTCAGATACCATAACGATGAAGGCAATCTGAGAACCTAGACAGAATAAACTGGTTTTCTGTTCTCTTTTTCTCTTTGCTCCCCTTTATTTAATGTGGACCACCTTTTTCTCACTGTGTCTGACTTTCATACTTTTTCCAGGAAAGCATGTATTGCCACATTTAAATAAAGGGTCAGTTTGTGCGCTCAGATATGCTGTTACAAGCACAGAAAAGTTTCAAACCTCAGTGCTGCCCAAGCCATTGTGCAACTGTCTTTGACTGTCATGGGACCAGAATCCCCCCCTGCTGAGGAATTCTCCTGGTTACACAGAGGGAACACAAATCAGCACCTAGCCCACTGGGATAAGTCTCTTTCTTTTGGCCTTCAAGAGGTTGAAATCAGATGTTCATGTTTTTCATAGGGGAGGTTTTAAAGCTAGGAAGAGGATGTTGCATGGAACAGCCTGATTTTGAGCGTTTTCTTTTCTTCCTGTTTCCTGGTGCGTGCTGTTAAGCAGACTGCCAGCAGCCCTTGGCATTTCCATGACTGCATCATTCAGAGCTGCAAGGGACAGGTTCAGGTTCTCCAAGTGGCTCTCTCAAGCCACTGGAAAGTCAGTACGTGAATGACGTACACAGGGGACAGGCATTGAATCCCATGCCCAGTGTTCATCTGTTCTCTGGGGATCAAATCATGGAAGAGTGCAACAGGGGCTGGCCTTCATCACTGAGCTATGGGGAACACGCTGTTCAACAGCCTGCACTGGCTGTGGGGCAATGCTGCTGCTTTGTCCCCATACTGGGTGAAGCTGGTGGACAGATCAGAGATCAGACCTCCAGCTGGAGCCAGCCCATGGGTTTGCAGAGCAGGTGAGTACTGATAGAAACTGAAATCTTCAGTGGTTTTTGTCAGCGTGCTGACTGTGAACTGCAGTGGCTGAGGAGAGATTAATTATATCTGGCTTCACCATTTCTGCTGCAGAGGTGGGGAAGTCTGGTGGGTGCGGTAAGTGAACAGAGACAGCTGAGGTGTTACCATGTCCGAGGACCCTGCTAGATCACAAGTCAACACCTGCATGTTTGCACTAAAGCCATGCAACTCTGCGCAAGGTTACTTTGCACCTGCAGCAGTTTGACCCTATTATTAGGCTGTTTACAACTATAGTAAAGCAACCTAATTGTGAGTGGAGATAAGAGGAGGTGTTCTCAGGCCTGTCTTAGCCCCAGAGTTTGCATGGAGGACACAACTGGGGTTACAACAAGAATTTTTAGCAAGATGTTCCCAATACAGCCAGCCATGGCTGCTCCTCCTGCTTCACGACTAAGTTTTGCTGGGGAAGCATTTTTATTTTGTCAGAGCAGAGCCTGAGTGTCTGGACTTCTTTCACTCTATGATTATGTGGCTTTTCCTGATCTTGCAGCCTGGGAAGAGATACAGTTGATAGTACAGTCCCTTTGATTCTTTCTTTGCTGCTCAAAAGATGTGTTTTCAGAGCCTAATAGGAGCTGGTTCACCATCAGCAATCTAAAGGAGCTGAAGCACAGATAATTTTAGCTGATGTCAGTGCTATATTCCCCTCCCTAAACAAATGATATCCAGTTAAAAAAGCTGCAGCCTCTCACTGTTTGTCTCTTCTTTGTCTCTTTTTCTTTCCACCTCAGCAGTGTCAGCCATCTAAATATTGTTAGACAAAAGCAGGTAAATCTTTTTCTTCCACTGGTCCCAGACAACATCCACTTGCAGATCCTATTCCACAGACCTGGTCTTCACCGGCTCTACCATTCAGATGTAGAGCAGGTGCCAGCCAGGAAGCCTCACACTCTAACACTTGCTAATGGCTCACAAATGCATGTGCAAGAGTTAGTCTTGGAGAAAAGAAGGGGGTGGACAGGTGAGGGGGTAAGGACCAGAGGATGTGGGGATCCCTGTCTCAACTTCTGACAAATTTGAAAGATGAGCACCCTTTTCCCTAACCCCAGCCTTCCCTGTAATTAGACACTTGCCTCACAGGTGACCTGCTCTTATGGAGACTTCCTGGGGCTTAAAAAGTCCAGGTGGCAGAGACTGGACACAGAAACCTGCTTGAAAACTACCTGCTGTCTTGGAAGAGCTTGGTTAGTGGGATGTATTAGCAGCACTTGCAGAGTGCATGCCCACTTATGACCTGCACAAGTGTAATTACACTCATCCGCTTGTCACATAAGGCTCACTAGTTCTGTTCTGATATGCACTAACAGTGCAGAAGTACATAGGATCAGCCTCAGATGAGGGACGTGGAGGAAAGCAGGTGCAACAATACACAGTGAACTCGAGAGAGCCTTCAACACACATGGAATCTAGCTATCACTTGAGTGCCTCGCTCGAACTGAAGGCTATGTATGGCCGTGATGGATTTTGTGGAGCCTTTTCCCCCTGGGTAAACTAGGAAACTATCCCCATCAGAATGGGGAAGACGAGCAAAGAAGCCTCAGGAAAAAAAAGAGCTTCTGTTTAATTTCAAAGTTCATACACCATGTATGTTTGGGGAACAAAAGGCAAACTGCATTCTTTCCAAGGAGGGCGGGAGGTGACTCATGTTTTGAGGCTACATAGGGCCTTCTTCCCTGGAAAAACTCAGGACTTACTATTCCTCTCTGGTGGTGGAAACAGCAGAAAGAATTTGAACACAGCTACATCTATACCATTTGCTTTTAATAAGAAGACCTCTAACCAAGCCTGTAGGAACAACCACGCGATGGCTAAAGGGAAGAGGCGAGAATTCGAGCAGAGAGAATGCTCGGAAGGTTTTTTGCCCAAAATGCATAATCTCTCTGTGCTCCCCAGGACTTTGCACAACCATGGCTCCAACCTGTGCTGCTCACAAGTCTTCCCTTCAAGAGACTATTCTGTATTCCGGTTGATGGGCACTAGTAGGGAATGCTTCTTGAAATGAGTGCTTACAACTGTACCACTCCAGCATCATGTGAGTGGCAGGCATGGATGAAATGTTGGTAAAGAAGGAACAGACCTGTCAAACCGTAGAAATCTGAGTTTGCTCACTAGCCTGCTTCCTACATGCTTTTTGACACTCAACTTTCCTGCCTTTTCAGGGAGTCACTTGGTTTTGTGCCATGGCTTCTCTGTCCCAGTCTGCCTCTGGGCTGCTCACAAAGGGCCACATAATCCCGTAATTCTCAGGTGATCGAGAGACTGGGTTGTTAATGGGAGAGAGAAGCTTTGTCCTTTTCTCAACCTGCTCCCCTAAAGAGTGAAGAGAGAGGAAAACTGCATTTTAATATGAATGAGGGTCTAATTTTTGTTATTCTTTCTTGACTGCCTTCCTTCCACAAATATGGCACTTGGGTCCAGACGGTGAGCTGTGGCCGCTACGGGGGGCAGGCTGTCTGGAGCCAAGTGCTGGGCAGTACTGGGGGCTGCAGGGCAGGAGTGTTCTCCTATGCCTAACCTGAGGAGTGTCCCATTAAAAAAAAAAAAAAAAAAAAAAATCAAAGGTGCTTGCTTGGGAGAAAAGCCAGACAAGCTCAACAGAACATAAGGGACGGATTTCTACCTGCCTTCCCCAAACACACACATCCCTGACAGAGAATAATGGCTCCCAGGGAAACCTCTGAGGGGCAAAGGGGCTCAGGCTGTGGTTCCCTGCTTATTAATACCTGCTGCCTGTCTGAACCTCATGAACATGAGTAGAATGACACAGCGACACTCAGCGACACTTCACAGTATTCACCAAAACACAGATGACTCAGGCTTGAGCTGTCTGCAGGAGAAGAGCACCTCATCTACATAAAATTTGAGACAACCTCTACCATTATAACATTAACCTGCTGATGAAAATCAGTTCAGCAATGCTCTGAGGCAGGACCCCATAGTATTTCCGACCCAATGGTATGAGCTCCAGAGCTGGTTTTACAGTACCAGCCAGCTGCTGCTTCCCCAGCTCCAGTCTGCATAAACTGTTGCGTTTGTATCACTTACAGCACAAGGCTGAGCTCCAGCCCTCTGAAGGTAGTGACCCTACTGACATGAATGGAGGATCCCTTGTAGAGGAAACTTGGTGGATGAAAACATCTTCCAGATGTGGTCCTGTCTCACCTGTGCTTAAGCCAAGAGGCCAAAACTTCTTTTAGACCTGAGCTTCTATCTCTCCTGTTGAAAAGGCTTGTTGGGGCATGCTTTGGCCCAGTCAGTGGTAAAATTCACTTCCACATACTTAATGAGCCAATTTATGCTTACTCACCTGACTAATGCACCACAGTATTGGCATGCAATTAATTGGGAACTGAAAAAGGCAGGGTGGCCACAGCATGAAGAGAGAGTAGGATACAATCTTGGGCCAAAAAAAAACAGATTGTTGCTGCTATTTGGCCCTGTTGAGAAGAACAGGACTAGACTAGATCTGAGCTCCATTGCTGTTTCAGCTGAAAACAGCTCCAAAAGAAATATGAGTGGATACTTGCATCTGCTCTGCGAGTCATTCCCAATGGGTATTTTTTAAAAACACATCAGCTCTAAGACATTCATGGGAAGTATATCCAGTTCCCAGACTGATGGTGCCATAGGGCAGGTGTCCCAGACCTAGCACCCTGGGGAGCCTCTCAAATATCCACATCATTGTGCTTCATGTAGCATCCTCTGTGCCTGTACGACTTGACTTCTGAATTTACCTTCCCAAGATGTTTTTATGTGTATTGTTGATTTTGGGGTAAATAAGTGGATTTATTTTCCGAAATAAATTCTGACTTCAGATAGCATGGTTTTATACATGCACTCAAGTCCTGTTTCTCTCACAAAGACATTTAAAAAAATATATGTTTGGTCACCTGATTAGAGGAATCATTGGGGAGAAGGAGCAAATTATCTTTACTGGAAGGGGATATATGGAAGAGAAAAGAGATTTGGTGGTTAAAGCATAAAACCAAAGGGAATGGAAAACAAGTTGGATAAGAAAATCAAAAGATGAAAAAAAAAGATTAAAAAAAAAAACTCACAAAGACATTTAAAAAAATATATGTTTGGTCACCTGATTAGAGGAATCATTGGGGAGAAGGAGCAAATTATCTTTACTGGAAGGG
This sequence comes from Pterocles gutturalis, assembly GCF_000699245.1. NCBI lineage: Eukaryota > Metazoa > Chordata > Aves > Pterocliformes > Pteroclidae > Pterocles > Pterocles gutturalis. Next base: position 1,755 of record NW_010103288.1, on the reverse strand, counting down.
GATATATGGAAGAGAAAAGAGATTTGGTGGTTAAAGCATAAAACCAAAGGGAATGGAAAACAAGTTGGATAAGAAAATCAAAAGATGAAAAAAAAAGATTAAAAAAAAAAAAGAGGGGAATATGGAAGAGAAAAGAGATTTGGTGGTTAAGTTATAAAACCAAAGGGAATGGAAAACAAGTGGGATAAGAAAATCAAAAGAAGAAAAAAAAAGATTAAAAAAAAAAGAGAGGGGAAATTAAATCAGTTCCACTCACACTACAAAGCAGGTCTGCCTCTGTGAGAGAATCCGATCTATAAGTGAAAACTGATCTATATATGAAAATTGCAAACTATGAGCAGTTTTGCTACATTTCCGAACACACACATACACAATTCCCCCAGGGAGGATTTGCTGGTGGGGGGGGTGTTACTCTGTCTGTAAAATGCTAATCCATCTGCCTCGGGTGTCCCTTGAAGCGTATCCCCTCCAATGACTCGGGGTTTGCTGCAGCCTGAGGTGGGTGGCAGTGCCTCCTGCAGCCCTCCTGTGCCAGGCAGCAGGCTCTCCAGCCGGGTACCCTTGCCGGTAGTACGGTACCAGCACAGAAAATTATCTTGCTTCACATCCATGGGAGACTTCCTTTCTGTGCGTGCACTAACGTGATGGCAACGAGCAAGTGACCTGCCCAAAACCCCCTGCCCTGGGCTGTGAGGGCAATGGGCTGGGGGCGGGGCCCCCCCCCCCCCCCCCCAGCCAGCACGACTTACTTTGGGGCAAGAGCAGGCTCTGGCTCTCACTCTATGTTTTATTCCTCCCGCTCGATTATAATCACTTTCCCCCATGTTCCTCATCATCTCTCTGTCTGGATTCTGGAGAAACAAAACCACTGTTAATTAGGAGGTGATCAAAGGTGGGTCCGACAAGGACCCCTCCAGGCGAGCAGCACCACAACATTGGGCCCAGGGCACCAGCTGGGGCTCGTTTCTCATGATGACTCAAGAGGGGAGGAGAAGATATATGGAAGTCAAGGGAGGCCCCTCTCTGTCATCTCCAAAAGATTTTTAGCAGTGCAACAGGTTAGTAGCTACTTCTCTGCTTTTGCCCTGTTGCCTTGTACTGGGGGAGGTGATAAATTTGCTTGATGTGTCACATGCCCTTATTCGTACTTCTTCCAGGGGTTTTTCTAGGTTTTGTAACTCCTGGGCTGTAAGATCCTCCTAATAAGCTTTTAATTTCCTTCAAGGAAGCAGTAATGGGGGGGTGGGTTGGAAGGGGGGTTTTATCTTCCCCAGGCAGACTGTAGACCATGGCTTCAAATCTTTAAGATCTATAAGGCTCTTTTGTAGCTGCAGTGCTCTCCTTTCCTTTGGGATCTGACTAGGTGATTCCCACCTCTCCCTTGTGTGTAGCGATGACAAACTTTTTTTCTTAAACTACCCCTTTAAAAAAAAAAAGAAGTGTAGAATAGCTGAGGAAAGAAGCTTGAAAAAGATGAAGTGCCATTTCTCTGTGCCCCTGCAAACCAGGCCTGCCTGTCTCAGCCTCGGTTGGGCTAGCCGCTGGAGAAGCAGCAGCTTGTCTTTCTTTGAGCCCCCTTCCCTTCAGCACGAACGCCTCTCTGTAGCGCCCCGTGCCCCCAGCCCGTATTCCCTAGCGGGGAGGCGGAGGGCTTATCTGTTTGTAACGCCGGCTGCGATCTGCAATGCAGACCCGCGGAGTCTCCGCATGCCCCGGGGCGGGCTCCGTGTTCTCCTCCATTCTTTGCATTTGGGT
>NW_010103287.1:0-58204 GCF_000699245.1 Pterocles gutturalis | reverse complement strand
AGGCGTCCAAGACCGGGGTGTGTGTGTGCCAGGGCGGGGAAGGCCTTGAGAGGAAGAGCGATGCCGAGCCAGGAGAGAGCACAGAAAAAGCGGAGCAGAGGCAAAAGAGAACACTCTTCCGGGTGTTCTTACCTATATACTGGGCATGATGTGCATGATATGGAATAAATCATTAGTCAGTGGTTCTCAATCTTAACCTACGAGCAAACCCCAGGCTAGCAGCTGGACTGTGTCTCTTTGCTTGTCTGCTGACCTTGGCAGCAGAACAACATATTGTTCTTATCAGCTTCTGTCCTGAGCTAAATCCAAAACACAGCCTCTTGCTAGCTATTTATGAAGAAGAAGAAAAAAAAAAAAACCTAAGAGTTAACTTTAAGCAGTCTTTAACCCACAACACAGGGTATCTGAGAATAATTTTTGCAAGGTAAAAAGTATTTTGCAACTTCTATAAGACAAAGTTTACTAGCACATGGAGGCACATGTGCACATGGAGGGTTGCTTTTGGGATTTGCTCCTGTTCGGTAGATTATTTTCATCTTTAATCCCAGAGGTATATTGTATTAACACAACAAGGAACTGCCAAAGAACATTTTTTTCATCCTCTCGTATGCCAGAAACTTGTATTAACACAACAAGGAACTGCCAAAGAACATTTTTTTCATCCTCTTGTATGCCAGAAACTTGTAGTAACACAACAAGGAACTGCCAAAGAACAGTTTTTTCACACTCTTGTATGCCAGAAACTTCTTGGGCATAATTTTGTTTTCTAATTGTTTCACCCACACTATAATAAGACTAAGTCTGCGGCTTAGTCTTCCACATCGTTCTCATTAACATGTTTTAAGATCTTCCATTTTCTGCATACGTGGTACATTCATCAGCTATGTCTTCATTAGCAAGTCATGGGGTGCCAGAGCTGAGCTTTGTGGAGTAAAACCGTGGGTGGTGAGATGGTCCGTGATGTTTCAGAGCTTTTGCTTTGGACTATTCTCTGGTTGTATATAAACTCCGCTCTGTATAGGTGCCAGCTGCTAAACATTGTCAATAAAACCTTGCCCCATGAAATTTTCATGAGGTCTGTAGGCAGAATAATTGTCTAAGAAACAGACACAAACACAAAAAGAGGCTCAGTACATGGCTCCTTTATGTGTTTAATGGTTCAAGCTGTTGGATACTCTCATTTTCAAAGGTGCCAAACACCATCTATGAGCAACATAATTTAACATAGGACACTGAGATTCTTTACCTCCCCTAGAGAGTTTGAAATATAGCAGTGAATTTGACTGTGATTTTTTGAAAAAGTATACTATTAAATCTAAATGAGCATTGTATTGTTAAAAGGTTTAAAAACTGTTATTTTGAAGCAATGCTTATCATTAGTTCAAGACATTTTTCCTTTTTTGGATTAGAGGAAATTAAATGTAAAGAACAGCAACTGACTTCTTACAAACAAACATTTCAGAAAACTACATTTTAAAACTTTCTTTTCTTTTTAGACATTTATAATTAAAATCTCACTTTAAAAATGACAGGCAAAATTATGCAATGGTAAGTCTGTTATTCTGCCATTACTCCCAACAGATAGATAAGATTTTAGAGAAAAATACAAATAACATATTTTTTGTATTGGAAAAATCTAAGTTTAGAGCTTCCCTATGGTTTAGCTTTCTGCTCCCTTGTGGCAGAGTGCTAAGGGAAAGAAACATGACCCTGAGATGCTAAAGACAAAAATAACTGGAACTCAAGAAAAATGTTGAATATCTTTGGATGAATAATATCATAAAAAGATAATTAAGATCAGCAGAGGGATCTATATTTATGTACTTTAGAGAGCAGATCTGTGAGTAAAACAGAGGAACTAGACAATGCATCAGTTTAATATTAAGAAACTGAGTTCAGCAGTGGGAAAGGAGAGGGAACGAAAGAAGGGAGGAACAAATCGTAGCTTATTTTCATAGAAACACAAACTTAATACCTATTTCCTGTCTGGATTGCAACAGATAAAAGCTGAAGAGAGCTGCCAGTTATCTGAATTGATATATGCTCAGTCTGAATACAGAAGAGTTCTGTAATTTATTTTGTTGAGCTCTTTTCCAGTTGTTTGTAGCTGCCGCACCTAATCTTGTGTGTGTAGTCCTTTCGTTTGCATGAAAGAAGATAATATAATTGAAAAACTCAGGAGTAAGCCAAGTTCAGATTACTAGCAGAGGCAAGTTAATTTGTTATTCATTAAATGCTAATGAACCTGGCACCTATGTTTTGTTCGTTTCACTCTGTTTGAAATTGGAAAGGTCTTGTAACACAGCTAAGTCTATGATAAACAGAGATGTTAAATTAAACTGTTGTTTTCCCTGATGTTCCACTAGAACAAGCAAGTTTGTAAAACTAGGTAACTATATGTGTGTGGTGGAGCATCCTCAAAAGGCAAGCCTAAAATCGGAAGTGATTAGCATACTCAGATTCCTTTGGGATCTGGGGCTGAACTGTTTGATCCTTCAGGGCCCAGTTTTGGTGTGGTTTCCATGCAGAATGGATTATGTGTAAATGCACTAAAGCTTACATAGCAATTCTGGCTTAACACCCAGGGGCACAGTCTGGATGTGAGTATATGAAGTAGTCTTTTGTTATCACTAATGTTCCTGATAATACTGTATAAAGGGCTAAAACTAAATCTATGGTTGTTCATATAAGTGCTAGAGGGATGCGGGAATTGATGGCTTCTTTTCCCTTTGACTGCTAAAATGAGGTTTGAAACAACTGTTTGTGTCCATACAAGTTAAGTATCATTTTGGCCTTGGTGTCCTTGCTGCTTAACTCTTGAAAGTAGGAATAATGATACTTGGCCTTAGGGGTTAAATTGTCTGACCTTCATGGCTAATTTATATTATTGGGTTATTTATGGTATGTTATTATACTGAAGAAGAAAATTAAAGTCTCTGTTTAAAAAAAATTCAAGGACAATTTGATGTCTTCCTCTTATGAAAAGTTGTTCTCCTTTTTGCCTAATGTTCTTTTACTGTACCTTTAAAGTATGTACAGCCTGGAAAGCAAATAGAGCAAAAGTCTAATAGAACATAGTACCTAAAACATAGCTCTAACTTAAAAATATTGAAAAATGTACATAAATGCAGGTCCACAAATCATCTTACCCTTGTACAGCACTGCTTCTGCCGCTCGTTTGAAGGACAATTCTTGTTACTGAATGTGGAATAACAGGAATAAAATACAGAATGAAGTAGCTTGACTTTTACAACCTACTGCTTTGATTCAAGATTAACAGTGTGCATACACTCAAAAATATTCCTGTGGTTGACTTTGCTTATATGGAAATTATTGTATATTGCTTAAACATTGAAAAGAAATTTGGCTTACTTGGTAAGACGGTATGAAAAACTATTGTATGAACTCAATTAAATTTGAGGGTGTTCCTGTCTGAAGCAACACATTTTAAAAATTTAGGAAAAAAATTATCTGTAATTTATGTACTATAATTCAGAGTTGCTATTTTTATTTGCAGCAATGTCTTTTAAACAACTTGAACCTTTTACTCCTGAAATTTGAGAATATGTCTCCAGACAACTCATAACCTTATATACCTGCTGAAAATCCGTGGTGGTAGAGGGAAGGGACTGAGGCTGTGAGTATTCTGGTGGGGAGAGGACTGGCAGTTCCCGGGAGAGAGAAGGCTCAAGTGAGATTTCCTTCCATATTGCTTTTCAGTGTATCCTACTTGCTACTGAATCACAGGATTTGAACAAGTAACGTGCAAGCTATGTATGTGAAAAATACAGTAGGCAAACTGCTTCCCCAACTAGTGTCTTGGATCAGGATATCAGCATACAGTGTGGCAGAAGGTTAGCTGGTACCTTTCAGGTGAGCATCCACAATTTAGTTATTATCTAAGCTTAATTCCGATTAGATCTTTCCGTGGGATATGCACAAATGAAAGAGAAAAATTATACAATCAGATGCCTAACTGTTTCATCTAAGAATATTTGCAACACTTTAGCACCTCCTCACTGTGTTCTTTATCCCAGCTATAGCTGCAGACATAAAAATTAAAATGTTCAAAGTTAAGCTGCAAATATATTGTTCAGTTTATAAGCTGCCATGAAGATATAATTTGTTTCCCATTCATTTACCTCTGCTATAAAACAACAGAACTAGATAGTTAATTTGAAAACTAAGCTTGATCCCTAAGCTAACCTGACAGTGGAAAAAAAATCAATAGATTAATTAGAATTATGATTAAGGCTTTGTTAAAAAAAAAAACAAACAACAATCATAGTGTTTGGATCTTTAAGAGGCTGAAATTCTGCAGATCTAGTTCTCTAACACATAGATTTTAGTTGTTTTTAAAAGCACATTTCTGTCTTTTGAAGCCTTTTCTTCTACTGTATGTCTCTTAAATTATCTAAGCTCTAAAAGCATCATTTTAATTTTCTTCCACTTTAGTCCACGACTGGCCTAATGCTACTTCGTGTACCCTTACTTGCTATATGTTTTTATCTCTGCTGATGGGAGATAATGGCTCTGCTAGTGACTTTGTGGAAAAAGAGAATCCATTTCTAAGACGAAATTAAGAAATGGGCACATTATTGTGCTAAATCAAAGAAATTACTGTTATCTCTGTCCTTTCTTGTAGTGTGGAGCAAACTTTGTGCAAGAGCTTTTGTCAAGAGAAGAGCTCAGCTCTCCATCATAAGTCTTCCTGGATTTAACACTTGGTCCTCTCTGATAACATGTGTGTTGATTTTCTGTTCTTTCTGACCCATTCTGGAGTAGTGTTGCTTTCTGCTAAGACTAAACAGAGACCTCAGACAGCCCTGTCATACTGCCCAGTAATCTCTTATCAGTGCACTTGACCTTCCCGTCCTTCTGAACCCTCTTGCTTCTGAGGGTGATATTCATTGCGGTTAAATCCATTATTTAAAAATTAAGATATATTAGGACAGGTTGAATACATTCACCCTTAAAGGGGCTTCAACCTGATACTTTCTGAACACTGATTAATGGAAAAACTTTAAGATCATTTTATGCCGCACTTTTTCTGGTATCTCTTTCAGGTGATATTTTTGGGGTCAGGACATGATTTTGTGTAGTTGTACAGCCCATTCCATTGGGATTGGTAAGTCAGTGACCACTTCTACCCATCAACCACCATCTTTTTGACACTGGCCTACCTATCACACACAGTCAGATGATACCACGGCTCTCTTCACTGGGGAAAACTTCAAGGAGCCCTAGACAGGCATCTTGCATTGTATCTCATTACGACTTTGTTATTAGGCTTAATCATGCAAGCAATGAAATGTATGATCATATTACCATCCTCTAGATCATATCAGTGAACACATCTGCGAATATGGAAAAGCAATATCCGAACACAGCTTTCATATGAAACTAATGTGTTATTTCTGCCAGTTGGCGTACATTTCGTTCTGGTTTAGTGTCAAAATTAGCCTTCAAAATGCATCCTGGGTGTAATGAAATGGGTGCAATAAAATATTTTTTAGAGTTTTATAATGCATCTCAAGAAAAAATAATTGCATTAAATGCTAAAGGCCAAAATCAGTTGTCTTCAGTAGAATATTTGGCTTCTTAATTGTTAGCATAAAAGAGTGGGAACGGTAAGGAAGTAGGGCAGATCACTTTTTCAGAGACAGAAAAAGGAAAAAGCTTTCAAATATTCTTCTCAAACAGTGAACTATACACTAAGATATTTTCAGATAAAAGATAAAACACAGTAGTCTTAAAATTGTATCTGGGTTTGATAGTGCCATTCAAGAAGGTATCCCCCGTTTAAGGTCAGCTGCTAGTGCTTATAAAAATAGCACAACCTTTTAGGTGCTCTCTCAAAGGAATTGCAACTCCAGAATTGCTAAACCATTTGCTATGCCAATACCATTTGGTGTGTCAGTATTTGAAAATGCATCTGTATTAAAATTTTAATCCTTGATCCTGTAATTCCAGTCATCATTTCTCCTTTGCAGACAGATGTTTGTGTTTGAATCAGATATTGTAAACTGTAAGATCACAATTCACTAACTAAAGTAACTCATCTGAAATACTTGTCAGGTGGAAAGCATTTTGAAGTATATACAAAGTGCGAAACAAAAAGAATAACTCAAGGATAACATAGAATTATTTTACTATTTTTTCTAAGAAAATGCTGTGAATTAAAGGTTTTTTTGTTTTGTTTTTTTTTATTTTATTTTATTTTATTTCCAGGTTCTGAGTTCAGGGGAAAAAAAACAGGGAGAAAAATCCATCTCTCTTCCAACTCAATTTCTTCCCCTCCAATTTTTTTCTAACTGTAGACTAAAACAATGATATCACATTTTCAACAAAGACTTTCTGAAATGTACCTCATGAACTGAATTCATGTCAGCAAACAGCAAAGTAAAAATAGGTAAATTAATTGAAGTATACACAGGTAATTTAATATCAGTAAATTCAAATAGATAAATTAATTGAAAGAAGTATGCATGTTTGATAAATAGAGAAAATAAGACATTATTACCAGAATACAATATCAAAATAAAAATGCTGCATAATTACAGTTATTCGCTGAAATTAGACAATTTGAAGTAACCTGTTTTTCTGTTTAAGAAATTCTTCTTTTGATCAGCCTTGCAGTGTGGAAGCCTTCAGTTATCTATCCATGTGAAAATGTGATTAACTCAGATTTTACAGAGACTTGTTTATCAGCAGCTGTCATCTCAGTCACTCTGTCAACAATTGAGGAGGAAAACCAAGTAAACATTTCAGGTAATATCTGACTAAATTATTACACACCTGTTTCATTAAGAAGAAATACAGACAATTAGTACTTGGTTATTAGTGGTCAGGAAAAGACCGATTGTCCGGAAAAGGCTATGGTTATGAGTCTCAGTATTAAAGCTATTAATTTTTAACATGTTAATTTTTCTTGCACCTTTCCTCCATTTTTTCCAGTCTTCCAGTTTTCCTCATGATGTTCCTTTTTTTTCCAAAATTTTACGTACAATATAATTTACTTTGTTCTGTGATGGCTAGGATATTTTCCAAGCTGTTACAACTTTTTTTTTTTTATTCCACTTCCTCACCATTTGTGTCTAGAGCCTAATTCTTAGATACTTTCTTTGTTTTTGAATGAAAAAAAATATTACTTTTTAAATTAAAAAGTTGTATTCAAGCAGACTCTTGGTTTTTTACAGCATTAAAAACAAAGGCTTTGTCCTTAAGAACTTAATAATTACTTCAGTAACATTGAAAATTTAAGCCAGATGCTCCGGAGCTGTAGATCAGTGATGCTCCACTGGAGTCAAGACAAGCCCCTGAGCTAAAACGCACTGCTATATGTTACATTCGTCTGTAGTTTCATCTTAACTTCCTTTGGGTGACAGTGTAGCACCTTTCATAAGAAGATACGGTACCTTTTACTGTTAAGTGATCCTCTCTGAAGTAGGGGCTGAGTAAGGAAGGGTACAGCAGTCCTCCCCTTAAGAAGTTACAGTAGCACAACTACTTCAGAATAAAAAATAAGGGGAAAAACAGTAGCATACTGAGAATATCTGTCACCTGTCTCAATTTGGTGGAATGTGTATTTTCTGACTATTAGTTTTTAAAACAACTTACCTTATTTACAGTTGAATTTTCATTTTAGCCAGACAGCTGCCCATTGTCTGATGAGGACTCCTTGCTGTGCATTGGCCCCATGCTAAAGAAAGAAGCTGCTTAGAGATGTCCCCCTTTCTCCTCAGTCTGGTCAAATTGTTTGAAATCTATATGGAGATTACCAGGGAGAAGTAGAGCTCAAAAAGTATCACACACTCCATACCTGAAACCTGTTGGACATCAGCTCTGCTGCACATGAGGAGCTGAAGGTGAGAGCAACCAAGTGGATGGGCATAATGCCATAAATGTGCTATTAACACGGTCGTGGCTTGGTGGTACGGAGGTATGACGGTTGGGGTAATAAGGACCCTGTTAAACATTGCAGGGAGGTGAAAACCAGTTTCTCTCCACTGGTAACAATTCCAGAGATATCTGAACACTGGGGAAAAAAAAAAAAAAAAAAAAAAAGCATTTTGGAGTTATTGTCTGTTCAGGAAAAAATAATTTTTGTAGCATTCATCTCAAAATCAGACGCATCTCTCATTTACCAACTCAAAGTTCAGAAGGGCCTTGTATCTTCTCATTTAGCTACTGTGGACTCATGGCCACTGTTCTATTCACTTAGCCTGTGCCTGGGTAGGCAGGTAAGTACCTGGTGTCTGAATGAATTCCAGGAAAAAAAATAATTTAAAAGAAAAGAAGAGAATACCGAAAGGGAGCAATGAACACAACTATTGTCCTAATTAAGATCAAATATATACAGCTTTCAGGTCAGCCTTTCATCCAATAAACACAAATTTTTAACAAGTTTGTTACAGCTCTGCTCTTGAATGTGTAATCATATCCTCAGAGGTGAGCCACCGAGTCCACAGAGAGCCACTGCTCCTTTGGGCTGGTTCCAACTGACTATTGAATCAAACAAGTAACTTCAAACATCTCTGGAGTTCTTCCTCTCCTAAGACAAAAGTAGCATCCAGCACTCCACCCCTGTTTTTGAAAAGCCCTATAGCTCTTTCTCTGCTGTCCTGGAAAGGTCTGACTTGTGATGATTTGTCACATGGCTTTTGAGATTGAACTTTTGCAAACAAACCTCGAAAATAATGGCTAGGGGATAATTTTCTGTCTTCTTAATTTTCTGTATAACGTCAATGAGCAGCAAGAGGTCCACATGATTGTGAGATCAAATTCTCCCAGCACAGCTGGGGATGTATAGTTCTTTGGAAAGCACGTCTGCTGAATCCATCTCTTGTGACTGGGAGAGTTCCCAGCTCTGCTGGTACTGCTGGATTTATGCCATGGAAGAAAAATAACGCGTACACATGCCCTTTACTCTTGCCTACAGCATACATACAGGACTGCAAACAAAGGACTTTGTCGCAGTGTCCCACATTCTTCTGTTTCTCTTAGAAGGATCCATTTGTTTATTTTCTCTCAAGCTCAGATACGTGTTACATTCTTACATGCCTCACTCTCAAGGGAAGTGTTGCTTTTATTAAAAAGAGAAGGATGCCACAAGAAATAACTATTTTATTTTGTTCTTGTGGTGCCTAAGATCATGGCCTCCTGACTCTGTGCAACTTAATATAAAACTCAGCGTTTTAACTTCAGATGAATGAGCAGCTTCTGTTCCATCTCTGAAGAAGCAAACGCGCAAATCTCTTGAACTCCTTTGGCAGTGCCTAAACCAAGCTAGGATGGAGTGGCAGTCCCCGTGCTTTGTAACAGAGTATACAGTGACCTCAGTGTTATTTAAATGCACTTGCTACAATTCCTGTATTTTTCTAGCAGCTTTGAGGTCTGTGGTGGCAGCTTCTTGAACGACCTTGCTTGCTCTTTTGGCTGCCCACGCTGCTGACTGCTGTGCTGTTTGTAGCAAAGCCTGCAGTCCTAGTGACAGATTTCTAGCACAGATTTCTGATGTACTGTTTTGCCCTTCTGGGTATCTCTCTCTTTCATTCTTTCTGATTCAAAAAGGTTGAGGGGAATACTGAATACAGGAATTCGGCTAACTTCAGCTCTGCTAATGCTTCACAAAACACAAATGTGGAGTTATTTTTATAATACAGGAGTATAGAACATTTTCTCCTTGTAGCTAAGGAGATTTCAGATGGTGTTTTGAAATAAAAGGTTTTTCTTAACCTGCTAGAACTTATTAATTAAACACAGCCAAGGTCATATCCCCAGAATGTAAAAAAAAGAACATTTTAATAAAATATGTACTCACTAAGTGGAGGCAGAAAAAAACAGCAATAGCTTCTCGCATTGTCCTAATGAAACTGGTATGTATATACATAACAGAATAATGTATAAAATCTTCAGATATACTTTTTCCATATGCACATTTATTTATTTATATGTGCATATAAAGCAAGAGCATCGGGATTGATTAGGAGTGTGCTGTTACTGCTAACTTTAACATCATGCATTTTTAGGCAGAGATACATTGTAGGGATGTATTATATTGGAGTTTTACTCAGAACTAGCATTTAACTAAGAGAGTGAATTGTCTCTGTTAATACAGGATGAATTGAGATCTAGCTGAGTAGGCACCAAAAAGTCCAGGACTTCTCCAAATAACCAGCAAGTATAACACAAAATAAAAAGCATGTTAAGAACAGGACCCAGTCCTCCTTCCTCCCTCAGTACCAAGGAAGCAGACTCCAGGGTCAGCTGAGCGGCACATTTGTAAATTCGAGGGGGTTTTAGTTTTGCTCCTGGAAAGATTTTGAATCTCTTTCTGTTATGTATAAACCCAAAGTAGGAATTGTCAATTGACAGGCTTAGCCATGTGTTAAGGCAGGTATTCATGTGTGCAGGCATATGCACTGACAGAGCACAGAGAGAAACAGAGCTTTGTGCCTATGTGGGTGCATATAGATACGTATGATGCATTGTATGCTCAGCTTGCAGTTCAGAACTGGTCAAATGAAGACGTTACTTTTGTTAGTTTCCTCACCCACAAAACAATAGCTACCGAGAATTCTGAGAAGGTACCTATGAAATATGATATAAAAAATTAACTTCTGTAGCATAAACTTCACCTTGGTTGTGGGCTTCAAAAGCCCTTCAGAAATAGATACACAAGAACACTCTGGATTATAAAATTGTAATCATCCTTACTTCAGTCAGTATTAAAGATGTTATTTTTAAAGCAATCCTTTGAGGAGGAGAAAAATGTAAGAAACTCAAAGGTCAAATAATTCAATTACATTTATATGTTTCTATGTCCAAGAAAGATTTCCTTACACGTCCCTTTTTTGCTTATTTACATCTTGCCAAAAGAATGCACAGACTCTATTATGATTATGTAGGATCCTCCATTAGCTGTAGAAGTTCCACAGCCTGGTACCAAAAAGCCAGAGTTTCTGGTAAGAAAGGTTTTTTTACATAAAAACTTCAGTACCTAACAAACCTTGAACCATTTTGTATGGGAAGCATTCTCATTTTTCAGACAACAAAAATTCATCTGTGGTACTTTTTCCGTAGCCATGTAATGAGGCTTGTAGAAATACGAGACAAAGAAATAGAATGAATAAATCAAATTGTAAGGAAAAAACCTCAAGGATCTGACAGTCAAAATGACAAACAACAGGGAGCTCTGCAGCTTTCCTCATTGTCAGCTGAAACCCATTGCTTTTTCTGCTGCTTAGGAGAGTATTTTAGGACAATACCATCTCACCATTGTATTGCCAGGGTGGGCTAGGGACTCTAAGAAGACATGCTGAGAAATCTCACAAAGTTCATTTTGGGGATATAGTGGAGAAGTTGTGGCTAAAGAGGCTGGATTTATTGAGGGTTCTAGAAGGTATTTATCAGTGATAGTTTTTCAGCCTGCTAAATGATCTATAGATGCACAAATGCTTGTAACAGGCTTGTGGGACAGAGAATCCATATCTTCAAGCTTGTGAATGCCAGATGACTCCTGCCTTGGAAAGGAGGGGAGTTAAAGTAGCCCTATCAGGCCTGATGGCTGGTATTTATTGGTGGTTTATCTTCAGCGCAGAGTTTGCCAGGCCAAACGCCAATGAGAAAGCACCAAGCTTTGTTTCCAGCAGCTCTCCACAATCACTCTCTGTTTTAATGGTTATTTTCATAAGAGGTAGTCTAACAGCTATTTAAAGATATTTGTATAAGTACACAGAAAAATTAGGGTATTCTACTACTGCAATGGTTGTTTTGCTGCTTGGGCTGTAAGCCCTCTTAGGCAGTTGCATGGTAAAAATTATCATTTATGCTTTAATATTAAGTATTGCTACTGAATGCTTTGTTTTCAGTATCGTTTAACTTTATATATGAGGTCGAAATCCATGAGGGGATACTAGAAAATTTGCCTTCTGTTAAAGCCAGTGTGAACAAAGAAATTCAACCAAAGGCTTGAGTTCTGCATGTCAATGTTTTGCTTTGCATGGGGATTTTCACTAAATCCATGCCACTAGAAAGCATCTTCAAGTTTTTTTTACCTGGTTTGGATGCTTAAATAAAATTAAGTTGCATATACAATTGTAATTATACTAGAATAAGTATAATTTTTCACCACTTTTGGTCATATTTCATTTAGTCCTTTTGCTTTTAAGTGGACTCTGAAGTCCATGTGACAAAAAAGCATCAGGGCTTGTGCAGCATTATGTGGTTTTATGCACCTGCCAATATCTGTATTTCAATGTGTTCATATTCTCAGTAGTAAAACCAACATTTCATATCCATAGTGCTGCAATTTAGTAATAAATTTTAAACTTTAAAAACCCCATTATTTTCTGTTAAGCTTTAGTTAATGAAAAGTAAAAATTGGAAGTTGCTGCTACAGTTACAACAATTACTGGAAACTGCTTTATGCATCCCGCAAGATTTCTTATGGAAAAACTGAAAATTGCAAATAGAGCACTTTTTTTTCTAAGGGATGAACACTTAAAAAAGAACAAGCACTTCAAGTGATTAAGCTACTCGTACATTTTAGATACATGTAACTTCTTCTGAGTTAGTTGAACGGAGTAACCATTGTGTAATGTTTATTTAACATTGATCTTTTTATATAATTCTCAAAGATGTAGAGGTTTGTAGCATCTGTGGCACAAATAATGATAAATCATAACTGTAAAATGAGGCCAAAATTTCTGTTAGTAGTTTGATACAGCTCTAATAGAGTATTTTTCTTGGAGTCAGAACAGAATTGTATGGGATATTTCGTATACTGCCTGGAAGCTAAGCCGGTCAATGGAAATACAGAAACCTAGCTAAGGCTGGAAGACTATTTCTGTGTTTGTTCAGTTGATTGTATACTGAGTTCAGGTTTTTACATTTTTCAATTGGAAAATGGGGTTTGGGTTGTTTGGGTTTGGTTTTTTTGTTTGTTTCTTTGTTGTTTTTTTTCTGTTGTTTTGTTTTAATTCAACAAGTGCAAGTTTGACATGCAAGATTATGTGTATTTACTACTGGCTTAAAAAGTTCTAAATCTTTACACTTTTCAGCCTTCATTTAGTTTGTTCCACAGAAACACAGGGATTGTACCTGCATGGTGTGTACACAGAAACTTTGTTTTCCTTTCTCCTTCCCTCTTATAAAACATTTTATCCCACTGTCCTCACTTCTGGCTTTTCATTTATAGTTTTCATTTCAGTTTAAATCAAAGTGCCCCAAAGTAGCGGAACAGCCTCTCTGGGTAGCATTGCCCCACACGGAAGCAAAAGGAAAATCTGTGATCATGACTACTTTGTGACTTGATAATATCACAGACTTCAGGATTTTAGATTTTAAAAACCTCCAAACTATTCAAAATAAAAAATTCAGGCTTTAAAGCTCAACATGAATATGTACATATTCTTATTGTAGCTGAAGCAGAAACTACTGCTTATCCTTTTTTTTTTTTTTTTTTTTTTTTTGCTAGCAAATAAATTAAAAATAATAATGTCATAGAGGAGCACTTGATGTTCTTTTTAAAATTAGCTTGGACATTGAGAAGTTCCAAAATGTGTCTCCGATGTTCCTCCTATAAAGCAGTTTAATAAGATGTCATAATAAACATGTAAAATTAGATTTATTGCATCAAGAGGCAAATAACCTCATTACGCAGAAAGCTCCATCAAGCTGAAGCTTGCCTAGTATATAATCCAGTAGTTTAATTTGTAAACCTGATTATTGCTCTTAACAGAGTTGATTAGTACCTCAGAGTCCTATAAGACGTTTGAATAATACTTGTTATAATTAATATTTAGTCTTTAATACTGTTCAGAGTTTCCCAAACTTTCAAAACGGTTCTTGTAATTGCTTTTCTAAAATTTGCCAGCTGTGCAAACTTCATTGCTACAAGGATACAGGCAGGTTTCACAGATGGAATATGGCATTGCATTTATTAATTAAACGTTGTATTCTCCCACAGTAGAAGATTTGAATACCCTTTCTGAACAACATTACTTCTTCTCATTCACAGGTATGTATTATACCTGTATCCATATTGAAGTCATTTAATGAATCTATGGACACGGACTGATTGTCTCCAGGGAATGACACTGGAGCATAAATTCTGATTCTTCAGTGAATTTCAGGGAGTGTAAAAAATCTACAGTGTAAAAAATCTACAGAAGGTACAGTCCAAAATGTTAAGTGGTAGAGAAAGGAAGGTAGCAAGTGTGTATTTTAACCAGATTAGCAGTTCGTGTGTGATTTGCATCAGTGGCATTCGTACACTTGAGTTTTAAAATTCCAGAATGCACTAACTCCAACTATGAATACTCGTGGTAGGCTCAGCATGAAAGTCCGAGCTTAAACGAGCTGCCAAATCTTAACTCCCATCTCTGCTTCCTTGCTTAGAAACAGGGAACAAACAGACTCCCATTAGTGAGGCTGCTGTTGCTCTGCTCCTGCAGCTTCAAAGCGTTGTGGGCTTTTTTTGCGGCTCCCTGCATTTCTGCTTGCTCTGCTCATTAAGAACTGCACGTCAGCAAATCGTTACACCTTTGCCTGCGCTGTCTTCCAGGCTGGAGTGATTGTGCCTTCCAACTGCTGAAAGTCTGACTGCTTCTGGATTTGATTGATTAGTGTGGGACAGCGGTACTTCCCTGCAGTGCTCATGTTTCATGACATCAGTGGAATAATTGAGAAAATGATGCAGCCAAACAGTTTGCAGATACTTTATGAAGTATCAGGTACTTGATTCTAGTTGGGGTTGATGCCCTCGTTGTACTTATAAAAGCTTGTGTGGAAAGCACTGTGTGAGCAATGGAGTTGCCACCTCCATGGTGAGACAACGGGGGCAAAGACGAAGGAGCAGAATCCGAGGGGATGCCATGGTTCCTGCCAGAACCAAGGATGTGGCAATGCATCTGCTGTTTATGTATATATTAGATGAGTATTCAAAAAATCTGGCCTCAATCATAAACCTGGGGTTTCCCCATTGGCACACTGAAGAAGTATAGAAAGTCTTTTTAAGTACTAAACTGCTCTGGGACAGAACTTCTACCTGAGATGGTGTGAAACTGAGAGCAAAAAACAGGTGCCAAATCCTCACTCTTCCAGTGGGGGTTCTCATCCTCTAGGTCCAGCGTTATGAACTAAACACCATGGCATTGTTACCTTATCTTTTCTTAGTGCACAAAGCACATTAAAATTTAACACAATTTAAAAGAAAATGGCATTTTTAATTATTTTGGTTTTTACAGTAAAGGATTAACGAATACAATTTGAAATTAATACAAGGCATATTTCCAGATTTCACAGTTAAATACTTGTGCATCAGCATAAGACCACAAGACTTGCCTCACAATTCAGGTATTGTGGGAGTTCCGTCTGAAACCTCCAAACATTCTGAGGTTCAGTCTTCACTGGTTTTTGATAGCAGCAGACCAAGTAAATCTTTCAGCATGTGTTGAAATAACCACAATTGATTAGAAAGTGCTCATAAATTCCAAATCTTGTTAGGTTTTTACAGCAGTTTATCTCAAATTAGAGCTAACTCGATGGTTTCACTCAGCACCTCACAGAAACACTTTACTTTCAGGTTCAGCACAAGATCTGAGCTATCTTTTTGCCTGCTGCTTTTTTTCATTTACTTGGATAGAGGCATTTGAAAAGGTAAATGTAGGAGTCAACATCAGCTCTGCTTAGCAAGGAACTGAACTTGGAGATCCACTTTTGTTCAGACTGTCTTATGAGTGATCCTATAGAATATGTAGATAACTGTTATTCCATTAAGTAAATCCTCATAAAGATTTGCATTCTAATTTCATTATGGTACAAGAAGTCTGGTAGGAACAGGAATGTACCCTAGCTATTTTGTCTGATTTTTATAGATTTTTCATAAGGTCTGCATGAAATAAGCCACAGGAGGTCAAATACTACGTTGGTAAGAATCAGCGTACTTGAACTGATGCGTAGTAACATTTTTCCATAGTGTAGGAAGAAGGATGCTATCAGTGCAGCACTGCCATTATGCCAGCTAGAGTGCTCACTGCTGCTGCATTTTTTTTTTCCTCTCTTATTCCCAAGATGATAGAAGCAATCACATCCAAAAGCTCTTATCTCCAGTCTGCAGATGGAGACGAGAAGCGTGCGGTAGGCTAAGGGTGAAATTTTCAGCAGAGATTGGTAAGTTACTTAGGTGCCTATTTTCAGAAGTGATACAGGGCCTTTTAAAGCAGCTGCTCTGTTCACAAGAAACTAATCTACTTAGTTACTGCAGGAAACATGCAGCTTTATATTAATCACACAACAAAGAGGATGAAGGGGAAAGTTTCACAGAATAGATAGGAAATGAGAAAGGGAAGAACGTAGCTCTAGCCTTTATCTCTTTGGGCAACCGGCTGACTCTGTGTCAACCCCTTTTTTTATTCCTAGTTTACAAATGAAAAGATATTTTTTAAAGCTACAAGGATGTCTTTTTTTTATCTCAGATGGGAAGAGTTGCTCTCTCTTACCTTACCTTTCATTCTCTCCATCCCTCAGTTCTATAGGCTCTCCTGGTGTTTGATGTTCCCAGAAGGATGAAGGATGTTCCCAGCCTCTCCTCCTCCAGGATGAAAAGCAAAGGACTCTTGCACTCCATGTCACTTCATAAGCAAAACCCTGTCCTGATGCTTCTTTTACAGTTCAAACATTGGTGTAACACTCTTCGAATCCAAGGATCCAGTTTGTTCCAGAATGATAGATGGTCTACAAGAGGGCAGACAGCTCATGAAACATCTGATATGTCAGGTTCTTTTGGCTTAACTCTTTCTTTGGAGCGATATACACAGACTGATTTTGAAAAGCTGTTTTACAGTTCTCTTGCTATCCTGGCTTAGATTAAATCTGAATGAGTTCTTTTCTTCCTTTCTAGCCAAAGCTGGTGAAAGTTTGTTCTTGTCAGAGCTTACGGAGTTAGCATCCAAAAATAAATTGTTTTCTCCAAACTGCTTTTAATTATTTCTTCGCCTCACTCTCAAAAAAAAAAAAAAATACAGGATCTGGACCCTGTGATGGGGATGTTTGGTAATGTTTCGTTCCATTCTTGTTTCAGGGGAGCTTTAAAAACTTAGAGTAGTGCCTGTGACTGGACCTTGAGAAGAGCCTGTTTAAGAAAGGTTTGTCTGAGCTCTCTGTTGGAGGTAGCATTGGTTGTCAAGATGTTTCTGTGCCCTTGTAACCCTTTTGAACGTGCAGCTGCTCTAATAAAAACTTTTGCCTTTAATACAGACACACAGAGTCTATCTTATGGCAGAATTCAGGCATTCATAAGTGAGAAGGGTCACCAAGCTTATAAGCTTTTTCTGCCACATGTAACACTACTTATATCTCTCTGCTGCTTATTCCAGGTCTGCTCTTCATACATATCAACTATGGATTCCACACAAAAAAAATGCCAGGTAGCTGAAGTACCCATAGCTTGTCTTGTTTTGTGAGTGAAAGATGACTTCTGTGCCCCACAGCCTATGTCAATTTTGTCCCCCACTTCTGTACTCCTGACTTTGCCCCAGCCGCATACAGAACATGTCGCTGCCTTTGAGACATGTTGGGATCCTGTGTGGCCCTCACCAAGGAAATTCTTATGGGTGTCTAGTTATGATCTTCTGTGAATAATGCAATCTAAGGTGAGCACAGAACTAGATTGGTTTAGGTGAACCTGTACTGGCACTGTGCTGCCCACTCTTAATATGATTTATCCACTTCAGTCTCAGGCAAAAGCTGAGTACTGTGCACAGAAAGATGCTTTGGCCGACTTCACGGCTGAATCTTACCTGTCATATATGACATGTCAAGCTGGGAAAAGGGATTTTGCGCAAGTCTAAAATTATTGGTTTGTGGGGTTTTTTTCAGTTTTGCTGCAGCTGGGAAAAGCATTAGCTAGAGAGATGAAAACATACCCAACTTGCAATTTTTTTGCTATTTTTCTTGTTATACTACAAAACTGTCCCAGGAAGAACAAGACAAGATTCATTCTTTGCCCAGATTTGTATGTGCCAAATTGTGTTCTACGTGACTGAGAATCATTCAGATGTCATGAGCTTGTCTTTCATAGAAACGATTTTCATCTTTTCCTTGGTCCTGTAGCCCAAGTTTATGCTTCAGTCTCAAAGAAGCACCCACTTTTTTTTGACATTGAGTCCTAGCTGCCTTCAGTTTTTGAAGTATCTTCTCTATTGATGTCAGATATTCAGCATCACTTCTGGTTGAGATGAGAGTATTGTCAGTCTTCACTTCAACAGGCTGGATAGGCACATTTTTCATGGTGCATGAAAAAGCCTAGCTGCTAACGATACTCTGTACAGCAGCCTTGTGATAATACAGTACTTCCCTTACAGCACTATGTTTTCTTCAGTTCTTCCCTAACTCAGCTTGCTAGTATGCTTGTAGCCTTAAAATTGCACTCATTACTGCATTCACAAATGCTTCCTGCTTCATCCACATATTGCTTCCTGCTTCTAGCCTAATCACAAAATAGCAGAAGCTCTTGTACCTCTATCCATCATTCCTCTGCTATAGGCAAGAGGCTGCCTTCCACCCCTTTAACATCTGGTATGTATCAGCTTCTCTGTGTGTTTCTGCTTTGAAAGGTAAAATGCTCAGAGCTTTTTTTTCACCTTTAGACCCTTGAGTTCATGCCCTTCAGCTAAAAATATTCTTTGATATGTATTTTAGCAGTTTTGGCTCAATGCTTGAGGCATTTAGTTATTTTTGATGCTTAGACATTTTAATTTAAATAACCGATTAGATGATAACTCTCCTGTGACAGAAACACGCATTAGGAGCCAGGACCCATCCTATTACACTTTTGCATTTTCATTTCTTTGAATGAGCTGTTCTTGCTGTGTGGGTGCAAATTTTAAGTTATTCAGTGCTTACAGTATTGCTGTTAATCATTCTGCTGTAAGCCTTCTGCAGCACTTCTAATTTTGTTTACAGATGCAAGGATGCACCTGAGCTCTTAACTTCTGCTGCATAAGAGCCTAAGGAAATCTTCAAACTCAAATATGCATCTGTGCCTTCAAAAATCTGACCACAAGTGCCAGTGGCCCACTGAACAGCATCCCTATGCTTCCAAAAAATGTGGCAGTAAATACTTTTCATGGCAATAAAACATGGGCACTTTACCTAGGAACATTGGGAAATGACAGAAGGAATATACCTTTAATGCTGGTGCTGAAATATATGCAATCGTCTGTCAGAAGGCCAAAATCACCGTAGTTAACTTTAGGGTTTTTGTAAAGAATAATGGGTACTTCCAGAGATGACTGAGTCCTCTTAGTATCTCCATTACCTTCGGGGCATTGCCTCAGTACATTGACTAGGGAGGAACCAATGCTCCTGAACATTGAAATGTCAGTCACATGCTTAGGCTTGGCTGGGATAAAGTCAGACCTAATACATTTATCTAAGCTTGGCAATCGAAGCATGATGTTTAAAGATCAGCTTAGAGGGAAATAAACCCCCACTCAGGAATGTGTTCACCACTGTATGTAAATATTAAGCTTTTGCATGGTAAACCCCAAATCTGAAAGCAGATTTTTTTATGTGCCTTGTTAAAAAGTTGTTGCACAATACTACAGCAGTAATACGGTTAATGTTTTGGGATTTTTTTTTTTTTTCCAAATGTAAATAACTGCCTACATTAACAGACTGTTTTGCCTACACAGTTCTGATACAATTCACTGAAAAAATCCCTGAGAAAACATTTGACTGACCGGACAAATTGCTTTCCGGTGATGGGATGCCAGTCTCCCGAGCAACAAGACTTGACTGATAGCTAGGGAACATTCCCGTACTGTCAAATGATTGACACCTTGTCACATGAAAAAGGATAAGGGAAAAAGTTGCAAAAATTATCTTAAGTAGAACTTAAGAGCAGGGACCAAGTTTGTGAGGAGATAGAAGCAGAGCAAAGTAAATAAATAAATGAAGGTGCTGAACAACATGGTTAGATTTCTTACCTGATACTGTAGTAGTAGTTTTCTTGTGCATTAACTTTCAATTGTCATGTTTTTTTGAAAAAGACAAAAATGTGATAAAAGTGGTAGTTTCAGACATTTACTGTCTAGTTTTTCATCCAAGCTTCTGTTTAAAAAAGACATTTACATGTATGTAAAATATGCAAGAGACTTTCAAACTGCAAAGGGTGTGTATTCCAAATGTTGCAATGCTTCTCTGCAGTGATTTGTAGACAGCTTTGCCAATTACTTTCTTCATCTTTCTCTTTTCAGAAGAGAGATATCAAAGGGAGAAAATAGCTAAAACCTCTTGTTCTGAATAGACAAGCATTGTCTTGCGTACAAACTACTATTTCTTTTTTCTTTTTTTTTTCATATGTGATTTTCCATATAGGAGGCACAGACAAGGCACCAACGTAGCTTAAGTGTGGTTCTATGGGCAAGTCACAGCAACAGAAGCTGAATGTTGGGACTTGTATCCCCAACTCACTGAGGATGAAACCTGAGGCCTGAAAAAAACCAGTGAATATCCTTTGGTTTTGTGCAGATGCTTTTTATATGCAGTTCCAAACGGTCAGTTCAGTACAATTTGTAACCCCTAGGATGTGTACTCTTAATTCACATTAATTTCTTCTGACACATCCAAGTTAAGATGAAAAAAATAGAAAAAACCTAAGACAAGTAGATTAGTAATAATAATTTTGCAATTATTAGCAGGTCCTGTTTTTCTATTTAATTTCTCATTGCAGTGTGTCTAGAAGAAAGGAATTAATTAATGAATTAGGTGCTTTTACATTATTTGTTTTAAAGACTTGCAAGAAAATCTAATGTGTGGGTATCAGAAACTAAACAGCTGTGAGGCATTTTCGCTCATCTAACGCATGTATATCCCACCAGTGGCTCTTCCAGGAATGCTTCATCTGTGAAACCTTTGTATAATGTACAAATCTGTTTGACTTCAATGAAACACACATTTTCAACAAGTAACTTCTATAAGAATGCTCAAAACATCAGAGTTGGAGACCCAAACTGTGCCTACATCATTGAAAAACATGGAAATTTCTGTTCTGATGGGATGCAAATTAAATAGTGAGTGCTCTCTATTCTGGTTGAGAGAAAAAATGTAAACTCTGAAATGCCAAGAAGCCGCCTGCCCTCAGTCTTACCTCTTTCCAAATTTGATTTCTTGTTGTTTCAGATAAACTTAAAATAAATATTGAAGTTACTGAATGTTCATAAAAGGTCAGACTTTTGAAATATTTTTGCTATTTACAGATTTTTTGTAAATGTTTTGGTTTTTTCTTTGCTCTTTAGTACTACCGATACGACTTGTGTAGTGCTCTGGTCACACTAATCCATAGTATCATGGAAATGACATATTTCTGATGTCGGTAATCATATTGATCAATATCAGGTGCAATTATCTCTGGTAATATTTCTGTTAAATACCAACTACTGCTCGAAAATGTCAAGATATTAATTAGTTTCTGTTTAGAGAACTCATGTGAAGTATACAAAAAATGTATCTTGTTTCTATAACTCACAGAAGGTCTAATCCAAATCCCACTGAAGTCTGCAGGAGGTTTTTCAAAGCAAATAAGATCAAGATCATAAAGTTATTTGTAGTTCTATGACATTTAGTGCTTTCTTTGCTTTTCTAATTCAGGCAAAATAGAGCCTGAACTGGGCCTGCAAGCCATAGGATTGTGGAACACATTCATATGGCTGCAATTTTCAACCCCAGTGGATAAAAATTAAAAACAATAACAAGTTTATTTCTACACTCAGAGTAACTCAATGCTGTGCGATTGTTTGGAAGGCTGGATTGTCTATTCATTGCAAAATAGCATCTGTGCTCAGCTGCATTCCGTCCATTAGGAGGTAGGGCTTTCAGAATAATAAAAGCATCTTAAGAGATGGTTTGTACTAGAGAGCTAATAATTTCTGAAAAAGACAGACAATTGGGTTGATTCCACAGGTACCGCAGAAGGGAAAATGTTCCAGATGAAATGGAAATTACTTCATGAATCATCTCAGGATTTCACAGAAAGAAGGGGAGTATTATTACCAATTATTCTCTATAAAACGAGTTTAGCAACACACCATCACCTAAAAAGGAAAAGTGCAAGGTTGCTAAATTGGATATTTAAATTTTGCTAATGAGAATGAAGTGAGCTGATGAACGTTGAATCACTCCTTGGCAGTTTTTAAACAAAGATTATCATTCATTCTCTTTCTTGCGCTGACAGCTGATGTTTCTTGTTGAAACGAGACTTCATGACTTTCGATAAAGCCTGCTGAAAATAGCATTCTTCTGCCTAAACTGCCTATTCTGTTATAATGCATTGCACTAACAGTCACAGGATGATAATTTGGGATGCTCCACAATCCTCTGCCCTTTTGAGGGGTTTGGTTTTTTTGTTTGAAGCATGATATGTGCAGTGACACTGCTATATCACATTACCCATCAATTAATTTGAAAGCTTCCAAAAAATTTTTTTTCAAAATATTATCTATTTAATATTCTTTAGTTTGCTTAACACTGTCATGAGAAAATACATGGTACATGTCTACCAGAATCTCATGTACCATGTTAAAATCAGGCAACTATCTTGCTAAATGTGACTTAACTGTTACTTGTCAACGATAATCACCTCAAAGGTGTTGCAGCACTTGATTACAGAGACAGGTACCTGCCAGGATGTTCGGTGACAGTGCATTCACACTTTGGATGCTACCAAGGCAAATCAAAGCTCTTGTTTCCCTCTCATTAGTGCCAGACAAACTGATGTACTTTGTAGAGGTGTGTTGTACATACAGCTACAAGAGAAGTCATTAGTTCACATTTTGGACAAAAACATTCAGGACAGACTCCATTCTTAGCAGTTTAATTTTTTCTCTTGTAATTATAATCTTGTGAGTAACTTGTCAAAAAAATGGACACTGTTTCAGCAATACGTATTGAATTTGAGTAGCCTCTTCTGTCTCCTAAAAGCAGAGTGTTGGTAAGTTTAATTAGCATATCAGGTATAGCAGACTAGACAAGGATAAAGGTGATTTTCTCTCCTGAGCTAGGAAGTAGGTGAATTTCTCCTGCCTTCAGCTCCATCTTGTTTGTTCCCTCCTTGTATCTTGCTTGTTCCTTCCTGGTGGCTGCTGTTCTTAACACCACTTCTGCACTCTCCAGATAACAATAGCAAGTGTGATAGGCTGCCTCAACTCCTTCCCTCATTTTCCCTGTTACTAGGATCTGTGGAGAGCTGGACTCAAGACCAAAAAGAGCATATGGTCATAACTAAAAAATCACAATGATGATATATATACAATTTTTTAAAAAATGTGTATGCTCATTGTTATGTCTGCTGCCTATGTTTATTCATACATAACTGCGGAAGACTATAAGAAGCTAAAGGTGAGGAAGTTTCCAGCAGGAAGAACACAAAATTGCAGGACTTTTGGAGCAGAGTCTGTATGTGGAGGTAGGCAAATCCTCCTGGACTATCTGCTGGGTTTTCTGTGTCTCACTGTTGTTGACCAAAGAGGCAAGAAAATACTGAGGGTATTCATTCATTCATAGGAAATACAAGAAAAACTGTTGGAAAAGTGCTTTGGTTACTCATCAAAAGGACAGATGGGAAGGAAACCATTAAGTGAGTAATCAGATTGTGATACTTCTTGTTTCCTGCAAGAGCACATTGGAAATGGTGTTATCATCAAGCATCCGAAGATAGTGTTCTTATTTCATCAGCAGGTGTAGAATGATAAAGCTGCCAATGTTCTTAACTTAGAAGTGAAAGAAATTAAAATGTCTTAGAAAACCAATTAGATATTAATTGTAACAGAAATAACATAATCCATTGAATGAATTTGACTAAGAGCTAATAATTCTGTCCATTTAATCTGAGAGTTGATCTAGTGTTTTCCATTACTAATCTCAAAGCTTTTACATAACATATAGGAACCCTTAAGGTGTCTCTACTTTTTTTCTTCTTTTTGGTTATTTGTTGGTGTTTTGTTTTTAAGAGATTGCATGGATGGACGGTTAATAGTCTTTCTGCAGGCAGAATTCAATTTAATGTTTTTTGAAATGTCAATGAAATGAAGAACCACTAGTGTTTTCATACTGGTTTGTCGAGGAAATTTCCTTATTTTCCTTCATTTTCTACTTCCTGTCACTCCCTCATTTTGCTCTCAGAATAAAAAGAAAAAAAAAAAATTTAAATTGCCTGGAGTGTCTTGTTGTCTGCTGGCTGGGCAGTATAGCCATTCCATGAACTTGAGGTATAACCATTATATACACCTGATTGTGACATTTGTACTACTTTACAGCATCTGAAGTGGCAGAGCTTTCATTTCATTTGGGAGTTCTGAGCACAGATGTCTTACAAATAATACATAATTCAAAAAACCAGATTGAAATAATTGATTTCCACTTTTGGTATACCATGCTGTGTATACCACAATTAACAAATGAACTGTCACCCACTGAAGTTTTCTCATATATCTATCAGTAGATTTAGCAAGGCAAGATAATAATTGCTTTTCTTCCCATCTCTAAGAAAGATGTCTATTTTTTACTGAAATATGAAATCAAGGATGTAAAATTGATAGGTTCTGTTTAAAAAAAAATTGTAAAAAAAGGTTGGAGCTGGCTCCCTGTCACATTGTCTGGTCAACAATAATTTTCACAGTGAAATTCCTACATGTTCACAACAGTTACATCATCCCACCACATCCTACAGCTTCTCCCTCTTGAAACAGAAGATAATACATTAAAAGCCTACCACGGTGAGACTAATTTCTGCAAATCAGTCAGCAGCACAGTTTTTAATGCACACAAATGAACTGTGCGTAATGAAAAGACATTTTGTTAAGGATTTATTAGAATATTATTTTGAGAGTGGAAGGGTTAACAGCAGGCAAAGTGTACAATAGGTAGAGTGTTCACAGTGGGATAGCTGTTTTCTTAAAAAGTAATGTTGCTGGCCCCTGTGCCATT
Organism: Pterocles gutturalis; assembly: GCF_000699245.1. NCBI lineage: Eukaryota > Metazoa > Chordata > Aves > Pterocliformes > Pteroclidae > Pterocles > Pterocles gutturalis. The sequence continues at coordinate 33,214 of NW_010103287.1, read as the reverse complement.
GTTTGGGAACAGATCTATGTTCTCAGAAAGTCCTGTGTTGTGGCTGACAACTTTTTGTTGTGGGCTTTCCATTTTCACCACAGGGTGGGGCTTGGCTGGAGTTCTTGTTGAATTAGTAGGTAGGTAGCATGAAATATAATCCCGCAGTATGATTTCTTGAAGGTACAGAGAATAACTTCTGGATGCTTTCTATGGAAAGGAGGTGTTTTTAAACAACTACTTAAAGAGTGGTAAATCATAGCTGGAACCACCAAAATTTCAGACGTTCAAAAGAAATTTAGCAGAGAACGTTATTTTAATAGGAGACCCGTATTCTGTGCTCATGGTGGCCTAAACAACATTTTTCATTGTATTCAGTTACAGCTAATTACCGTTTTATCTTCAGTTCATGATTTAGTTTGTTCCGCATCGTGTCTATGCTTCACTAACAAAAAAAACCTCACTGAGAACAATGTTTTCACTTAAAAGTCATTGGCTAAATCTTCGGATCTTCACTAAGTCTTTGTCAAGCAAATTATGCTGAAATCTCACTTTCCCACCCTTCCCTCTGTTTCATCAGTGTAGCAGAGCGTTCACTGTGCAGTCCCATTTTTATTGTCCCCACATATTCCTGGCAAAACCTCCCACTCCTCATTTTGTGCTTCCTGATGTTGCAGCTTGCGGAATGTGAAATCTCAGACAGTACTACCCAAATGCTTAGGAGTAAGTAGCACCAGGTAACTTACCTGTTTATTTTTCAAAGCTTAGCAGGTTAGTGGTGCACAACTCATTATTGCACAGATTAGAGTCAACCTGGGTTTCCTCTATTTAACTGTATTTACCCTTGATCTTGGAATGCTTAATTTCTGTTTTATGAATATAAGTAGTAATTATTTTTCTTCTTGTTTGCGAAAAAAAGATTTATTTTTAAAGGGTGCCTATTAAGAAATATTGAAAATGCCTCTCTCTATTTTGTTTCATTATTTTAGAGTGGCCATATGCTGAATCTAAAGTGAATTTGAGAGAGAGATCTGGCTACGTTGTTTCCCACGTGATTCTTTTTTTGAGATAAATTACATCCATTTATCCAAAGAGCCCTATCTGGATTTGGCAATTTGCACATTCTACAATCAGAAAAGGACCAGACAGGTATTTGTATCCTTCCGAGGAACAATTTCACTGAGAGCTCTCATGTAAACATAGCTCCTGACAGTGTGGAATAGCAAAGATGATGAGAGACCAGCAGGCTGCTGATTAATAGGCTGTTGAGTGGTGGTGGATGCTTGTGAGCCTGCTGCATATCTTCTCTTGAAATGTAACATAACGAGGTCTGCAGTGATCAGCGCACCTCTCACACTTCATTATTTGATCTCTAAACTGTCAGTGGTGTAGACAGTAAACTACAAATTACAAGCATCACTTGAGACGTGCTTAGGCACATTTTTCAGTGTTGCAGGAAAAAAATGTAGCCCGTGCATTCCAAATAAATACATTTTCTTTTTGTTGGTGGAGCCTGGAGCGAGGACAATCACTCTACTTGCACACTGAGATACAGCTTGTGGAAAAGTTGAAGCCAGTGGTCTCGAGCTAAAGTTGGCTAGAACAGAAATACAACATTTGATTACAGGAAAAAATATTACACAAATTGATCTAGCATTGAACAGACTTAGGGCTTTCGGCTCAGATGATTCTGGAACAGTTTATCAGATGGAGATAATTGTATAATCATAAGGCTGAAAGCAGTGAACCCTCTCATTGTCTGTGCTGCCTGCCTTTTGCCACATGGGAGATCTTTACAGCAATTTTAGAATAAAGGCATTATATCACCATCATTCAAGGATATGAGAGCAGGCATCTATTGCTCCTTAGCAACTGTTGTATTCCACATCTGTCATAGGATCTCTGTTGTAGTTTAACTCTAAATTTAAATCAGAAAGTGGGCAGCTACTAATTCTGCATATGGACATTAATAAACTAATATCTGTGTTAAGATTTCTAGGCTGAGCTGGTACAGAAGTGGATTGTTAGTACATTTTCCAGGAACTGGAACAAAAAAGAAATTAATAAAGCAGAACATCATTAAGTAGACTCTAGACTCAGCTCAAAAAATACAACAGACTAATTTTCTTTATCATAGAAACATAGAACTTGCAAGAAATAATTTTAACTGAAAGATACTTATGAGAAATATTGTTCATGGCACAGAATCTACCACTGCTGCTGGTTATTTGTTTGAATGGTTAATTGTCTTCACCATTTAAAAATACTGCACTCTATTTCTAGTCTAAATCACATTTCAACTTTCAGCACAGCTTTTTTCAGATTAGGTAGTCTTTCTTGCAATATTTTTTTTTTCAGTAAGAAGGTATATTTAATTGCAATAAGCTCATCTCTTAACGTGATCCCTGAGTATTTTGACCTCTACTACAGTGTGAGTATTTATAGCTCTTCATTAATTCCATAGCTCTGCTCTGCACCAGCTGCATTTTCCCTTCCTGAAGCACACCAAAGTATACGACAAAATTCTTTGCCAGTGGCTGTTAAAGAACTAACCTGTCACAAGACAAAAGCAACTGTATTCTCGGAAACTGATAGCTACTTTAAAGTTAGAAAACCAAGTCAGAAGAAATGGTCTACTTTTACAGTGAAACAAGATGCTGGAATGGTTGCTATTTAACATGTTCCTGTATGATGAAAAAGGGATGAATATGACAGTTTGCTCAGGATAGAGAGTATCAAACCGGAGGATGGCTATAGACCATTGTTCTACCATCTCACAGAGCCAAGTAAGTAGTAGATGAAATTCAATGTTGATAAATAAAAAGTCACACACAGAGGGAGGAAAACAAGCAAACAAAATCTTCGTCTATTATAGTAGGTTCTAAATATGTCATTATTGAAAGAGAATTATAAACCCATCTGTAGTTAGCTATAAATGATAGCTTGGTGTTAGGTGGTGGGCAGGAAAGTGAAGGTGTCAGAAAATATTGAAAGGGACGGGATGAAACATTGTTACATATCTCCAAACAGTTTTGGGGTACTCACATTTACAGATATGCTACAAGTCTGCCCACCTTGTTTCAGAAGAGGATACGGTAACCTAGAAAAACACAGAATAATGATGAGAGGTACAAAATACCTTCTGTATGCAGAGGAAATGAAATAACTAAGACTCTATAGCTTACGCAAGAAATGACTGCGAATGGTTGTTATAGAGATGTATACAATCCCGAATGACATGAAGGAAATCTTGAGGGAATGATTATTCACTATTCAAAGGACATAAACCAAGGCACATGAAATCAAATGATCAGGCAGATGGTTTATATAAAATGAAAAGAGGAACTTTCTTGTGTTACACATAATTCAGCTAGGAACTCATAGCCATTGAATTTTTTAGATGCCACAAGTTTTGATGGGTTCAAAATATGATTAAATAAATGATGGAGAGTCAGATAATCATGGTACCATCGAGGCAACTGTCAGTTTGGGAACTGCTGGAAGCTCATGGACATGGGAAGTATCACTCCATCCCAGGCTCACATACTTCTGAGCCTCTATGAATGGCTGTTGTTAAAGGCCAGGTACTGGGCTAAACGAATCTTCCATCTGACTAGCACAGTCATCTCTATAATCTTTGGATGTCTGTTGCAAATTCAAAATTCTAGTGTGCCAGTCAATCTGTCAAATATGAAGTATTCTTCCATTTGTATGGAATAATCGTCTGTTTAAACACATTGTAACCTTCTTGCTTGCAACATGATGCTAGAGCACAAATCCCCGTGAACTCCAGGAAAACACGTTTTCCATAAATTCAGTCCTTTATCTTTGCTTATTACTTATATCCAAATTCCAGGTTAGCTGTTCCTTTAGTTTGCCCAGCATCAAATTCAGGCTCAGAGATCCATAATTATTCATGACTGAATCAAGGCTGGAAAAAATGTATTTTTAATCTAGCTCTGGTCTGGATTTCTGTGGGATTTAAGTAGCCACGATCTAGGTTGTGTAGTCTGCAGGCAGACCATGCACTGTGTATTTTCATGTTGAAAGCCTTGTAATACTGCATGTTTGGTCACTTTTCTATTTGTTTTTTTGAATTTTAATCATTAATCATTTAGTAGCCTGCTCCATTAAGTGTTCTTATTAATCAAGTTGTCACCCTTCCCTTTTACACTGCCCAAACCCAAACTATGGGATTTTTGTTTTGGTTGGTTGGTGGGGGTTTTTTGCGTTAAAGTACCTACAAGGAATATAGATAGCCCACAACATGGTTTTTTTTTTTTTCATATTTCAGTACTATTTTTGTATTGCAATATAACAGGAAAGCAGAGAACATCTTCTATAGAACTATGCCTCTTATCTTTGCTCTGCCTTCCTAGTATTGAGATCTTGCTCTTTTGGACAGTTTTGCTGGAATATTAATGGGAAAGATCTTATGTTGGTGTTCACTGTCCCTGCATATTTAAATTGTGTGTGTTTCTTGAGTTCCTGGATGTATTCCCCACTAGTACATTGAACTTTACATGGAAAGCTGTTTTGCTATCTGTTGGGTTGTAACTGTCCCGCTTTTCAGGTATACTCAATGGTTAGTAGTACATGTCTGTACTTAAGTTCTTTGGCTTCTCCTTTAGTCATATTAATATCTTAATTAATAAGCTCTTTAATACCTATGGTTTCAAAGAATCTCAAAGACTACATCAGATTGTGTTGCTATTTCTCATCCTAAAACTGCAGCATCTCCCAAGGACTCTGCTCAAGTTGAAATTTCTGGTTTATGATGTGTCCAGGTGCTCCAAGGCATCATATTCCCTATGTAAAGACTTACCAAAAAAAAAGTTAAATGTTGCCCTTTGTCCACAATGTGCTTCATGCTGATACCAGCAAGAATTGTTCCTATGTGTGAATCTATGACTGCCTGTTTATCACTGACAGTGCTCCAAGGCATCATATTCCCTATGTAAAACTTACCAAAAAAAAAAGTTAAATGTTGCCCTTTGTCCACAATGTGCTTCATGCTGATACCAGCAAGACCTCCCAAAATGGAACTAAGGTTACTGTCTGGAGGACTTTATTTTAATGACTACATGTTGTCATAGCTGAATTTGTGACTGTGAGTACTTTATTGTGTTCAAATAGATCAACACTAGTGCTTTTTAAAATAACTTCAGGAATACTGAAAAACAAAAGCAGAGAAAAATCCCAGCTTTGGGACGCAAATCCTTTGTTCCTTCCATTACACCCATCATGGCAGTATGCCGAGGCATGGTAAGCTGGAGATGCTGGCTCAGTGTTCGAGGGTCAGAACTGTAGCGAGCTGACAGGCAGCCTCTGACGGATGCTGTCAGGGATGACAACGTGCGGTGGATTTTCAGCTTCAGCTGGAAAAGTCAGTGGGGAGCTGGACCGGGCTGGCAGAGGCTCATCACTGTCAGGGTAAGCAAGATTTTGTCTAATCACTTCAGTGTGATGGACAGCTGTGATACCACGGGGGTCCTTCCCTCAGCATGAGCTGAGGAGAGCTAATGTGGTGATACGTTAAACTTGTCTGACCTGCAAAGAGAGAATGAGGCTGAGGAGAGAAAGCTGTGCTGAAGAAAAATGCACTGTCTGCTGTGTTGTGCTGAAAATGTTTGAATATTCATTAAGTGCGGCTAGTATTTTATGTTACTAATTGAGATCTTTGGGATTTTTACCTTTTTTTCTTCTGTAAGTTCTCTGTGCTTAATTTAGATGGAACATGCCACATATGATGGAAAGGAGACTTTCTAAAACCTAGCCTGGCCTTTTATCTATAGTAGGGAAGTCGATGAGTGGAAACACTTGAGTTTCTGACTGATTCTTACCTATTTTCAGGTGTCAAAGTAGGGGATCAGAAAACGTCACCTTATTTTTATGAAGCACAGTTTATGCATTCTGTAAAGCTGGAAAAACAAAACCCCACAAATCTTTATTGAAATAACTACCCAGAGCTTTGAATTCCACAATGCAAATATAGTTTAAAAGTTATTTTTTCAATTATCTGGTTTGAGTGATAACAAATTATCCCCAGAAGTAAGTCATAATACAATAGCACAAAGGTTGCTTTTTCAATCCTAAAAGAGTCACATCTTAAAAGCAACTGTTGAAATCAATTACTGAAAGTGATATGCCATGTAACTTTTCTTATATTTGCCTTGCTGTCAGACTAGTTTTTGGGTGGAGGAAGGAAGATGCCATCCTAGCACAAGGAACACAAGAGAATTATCAAGAATGGCTGTGCCCCTCTTGCCATTCTGACCCCAAGGGACTCATCAAGCAGCAAAACCACGCCTTGTAAATATACAGGATACAAATACTTATGGTATCACAATCACAAATTCCCACATTTCCCTTGCCTGATCTTAGAAATTGGTTTAATAACACTAGCTGTTCCTAGTCTTCTCTCCTGATATCCAAGCAGGGGTCCTACACACGCTGTGTCCACCTCTGAATGTCAGTGCCTTGATTCCCTGTCTGTCTTCCTAGAAAGGACAGTGATGCTGCTGAAATCCCAAATGAATTAAACAGTAACAAACTGGATCTGGGTAGCCACTGTTTTAATACTGACAGAAGCGATATTTTGTGAGATTCTTCCTGTGGTCTCAGAGCAGAAGTTCATTTCCATTTGGCTGTCTTCTGACACCCTGGCTGTGCAGATCTCTGCTGCATTATATTCTGTAACCGCTGTAGGATTGTCTTGCCATCTGGTTTTGCATCCTAAGGATCAGGATGAGCAATCATTCACCAAAAGTTCATCTCTTCCAAAGCATTGCCTAAAGTAATCCTTAACTCTAAGCATTAGACAATTCTCTCCAAAAGCAGTACAAACACACACTCAAAAAGACAGATACAGAGGACTGTCCTCCCTGTCATCACAACAGATCCTGGACCTAGCACCTGTGGACAGGAGCACCGCAGTGCCTGACCACTGGCTGGACCATGCGAGAAGCCCTGCCCTGATAGCTGGACAGACTCCTTGGACATTGCAGATATCTAGGTACTGGTGAGTACGAGTCAGTGAGGGTCTGGGTGAAACCTGTTTTGTTCCAGGTTTTAAGATCACCGTCTTCTTCTATCTTAGGTGGACATTTGCTATATTGCTGATACAGTGTTGCAACAGTATTTCCTATGCAGACATACACACAAAGAAAGAAAAAAAATCATGAATTTGCCTTAATTGTGTCTATTTTAAATTTGAAGAATCCATACCATATTCCCAAAGATCTGATCAAAAGCTCTTCCTTGAGGCCATTCATTCAAGACTTCCCTCTAAGGACCCTCCTAGCAATTTATCAAATACTTTATAAAGTTACATGGTCCAAAACACTTATGGTTGTGCCTGCACATATACATTTATTAAAATGTATATATTCATTTAATTCTCAGCAGCTTCTGCCTTATTAACAAAATCTAATTCCCCATATGCTGAAACAATGACCTTTATATTATGAATTCAAGGATTCATAAAACAGATGGTGGAGATGTGAAAAAAGAAAGAAAGAAAAAAAAGTCAACAAATGAAACCCCAGCTTGTCCGGCTGCAAGGACCAAAGTATGCATATTAAAATAATCTTGGAAAGCTGGCTGTGTTAGCTAAACCATATGGGCCTAGTGATGTTATAAGGTACCCTTGAGTTGAAACTGATTAGCATCTCCTCTTCTCTTGTTGATGAATAATATAGAAAAACCTATCAGATGGTGGCAGTGAGATATTTCACATGAGTAAGTATCAGGATTCATAGGACTTGGGCTGTTTGTAGGATTCAGGATTCAGTCTGTTTTCAAATAGAGTTTGTGATATAAACAGAGAAGTGGTACTAACGTGGCTGTGACTATGGTGCTTGATAGATGTAAATTCTGTAGGGTTTAAACAGCTGAAGAGACCTGAAGAAAGTTTTATGTGTCAGAAAGCTCATCTGTTTTTCCAGTTCCATCAGTTGCTCCTGTTATGAGGTATTGCCTTCTTATTAAACTTGGCAAGAAATTAAAGAGGAAAAAAGCCTTAGACTGTCATTAATCCATGTGATTTTTTTTTTTTTTAAGTATTGTAGGAAGCTTCTGAACTGGCCTCAGAAAGGTTTTCTGCTTTCTTTTGTCCTTAATCCTGAGTCCAAGGATTTGATTTGTGGGTCCTCTTCATTCTTGCTCATCAAAGACAAGGTTCCATATAGGATTTTTTTGTTTTGTTTTGTCCTCCCTCCTTGGTGTATTCTCCACTCTGAATTATAAGAGCTCATTCTTCTCTAATTTCAGGCCTTCTGAACACAAGCCAGCTCTAGAGAGGTTCCTGTCTATTTATGTTCATGTGCTGCTGTGCTAAGCTAGTAATTCCTGCAGAAAAGAGATTTTTTTGCTTTTATAGTGTGGCGGTTTCTAGTCTGTACTGTCTGGATATTCAGATTGTGGACCTTGTGCACGGATTTCCTGGTCATGTCTGTAGACAAAATAGTTCCTAATAGCTCAGACAGATTCCCACAAGGAGGATTTACACATACGTACCATTATCAATATTTGAGACGTGCTAATATGTCATTATTGAATGGTAACAGAATCTAATCCATTGAAAGCCAAAAAAGTTAAAATAATACTGACTTTCCTATTGCTTAAGCAATAATTTATAAAACTCCAGACGAGGAGTTTTCTGGATTTTATTTATCAAGAACTAGGAGATATTTTATATATAGTTATATTATACACTCCAAATCTGTCTATAGATTTCTGCTCCTAGGATTTACAACTGAAGTGTAGAGTCCGGCACTTTATAAAATGATCCCATGCAGATAAATGTGATAACTGACAGAATTAAGATAGTATGCAAAAGAATCCAAATCTGGACTGAAAGAAAGTTGGTGATGGAGAAAAGAATGTTGTAGAAAAAGTTCTTGAATTGTTTTCACCTTTTGTTCCTCCCATCTGACCTTGCCTATTTCAGATGTATTTTTGTCCCACATCTGTTTCCTGCTTTCTAAATCCTGGCTTGAGCATGGCAGAATGAGAGATGGAGATTCAAACTCAAAGCTGTTTCCCAGAAAGGACAGTGCTTATAGGCAGTGAGACAAATTAGCAGCTGATAGCGTAACTCTTTCTCCTGCTATAGTTCTCATTTCTGTTATAGCTAAGTGGACTTCCTGTGAGTTCTGTACATTGTAAGAGACAGCAGAATTTATCTGGCCTATTGCATTATATTAGCATGCTGCTGACAGTGCCTTCCTTGCACAAATAAAACAGAAATTCCGTCTGGTTTTCTGCCATATCATCCACCATTAAAAATAGTCATCCTCAAATGTATTTGTCACCTTGATATTTTTTCTGTGGAGGCAATGGTCAATAACCCTGCAAATATCAGTTGTATTCCAAAGATCACTTCTTCTTACATTCCTAAAAAAAAAAAAGCATAAATCAATTGTTCTTCAGCATGGTAGAAGGATAGAAACTTGGTATTTGTCCAAGAGTGAGACTAAGATATAACTTACTTGAGTCAGGACCTACTGGACTCTTGATTGATGGGATCAAAGAAAGAGAAGACCTTCTTTGTCAAGTTCGAGGCTTCTCTTTTGACTGCTGTAAAAGTATTTCCAATGAGAGCACACATATTTTTCTGTCTTGATAGACAGCAGTATGTTTCTCATGCTGCCCCTAGTTCGTACTTTGTACGCTTGGTAGTAATTTTTATGTTATCGTCATACATATCTGTATTTGGCATTTAGTTTATGCATCTTAATTCATTTTATGCTATAGTAATAATTATTATTTTGCTTTAAGTGCTGCAAAACATAAACCATTCAAGCAAAAATTTGCATTTGACCTGTCAGAGGAAATGACTGACATTTGTCATCCCTGCTCATTGTTTCAAGGCTTGTCAGGTTTTCTACTTGAAAAATTCAAATGTAATGAATGTTGTTTAAGGCTGACAGATGTAGCATCAACAGATAAGATGGATCTTAGAATAGCAGTTGATATGCACAGCAACTTGTAGGAAGTTAATTGTTTAGGTTTATTCTGTTGCTGCTGAAGTATAAAAAATGTAAATTTTTTTTTCACAAATGTGAAATTCAAAGTGCTTCAAATTCAGTGAAAGTACTTTTAAAAGAACTGCTTATTAATTTTGGAAGAATGCCTCAATTCTGTATACTTATCTCCCAACTTCATTTCCATGAGATACAAGTATCTTCTATTGAGTTCTGGTATTTTCTGCTGCTGGTGGAATAACGATCTCTCCAGCCTCAGGCGCCTTTTGCTCTCCTTGTGGTCTTTTTGCTGATACTCAACCAAACCACGCTGTAGTGTTTGGATGCTAAGGCACTGGCTTTGAAAGATACTGTGCATTTAGCCTGGAAATGCTTTCTGCTGGCAGCTGGGCACTGCCAAAGAACGGAGTCCTGGGGTCGCAGGCTGCTGGTGCATCCCACGATGTGCGCCACAGCACTGGAAGGGTGTATAAGACGCCAGGGCTGGGGATGCAGTGGAGAAGGTGATGGCAACTAATGGGCAAGTACACGCTGAGGGAAAAGCGGGGGTGGCAGAAGATAAATGAATCATCAGAAACACAGCAAGAATCTCTCTCCCCAACCCCACAGCAAACCCACCACCAACTGATAAAGAGTAAGAAAGGACCAGAAAAGGGCTGCCACAGTAGAAGGAAATTAAACCTGTGCATGTGCTCCCTCATGGATTCTACAGCTCTGAGGCTCAGGTTTCCTTTTCAGTCACATTTGCCATGAAAAACAAAGTGATGGGCCAGTCATTAGTGTTCCTCAGAAGACTGGTTTAATTTTCCAATAATATAATGATCCCTTGCAACCTTGGACAAATCATGTACGGAAAAAAACTCAGCCAGTTTAAATCATCTTAGTTCCGGTTGCTCTACTGGAGAGTCAGTGGACACTCTTGATTTTAACGGAGCTTTGACAGTTTATGCCAACTGAGGATCTTCCCTACAGTGTCCAGATTTTAGTTTCCTATGAGTAAAATGGTGGTAACAATGCTTCCCTGCCTCACAGGGTCTTTTTCAGAATAAACACATTAAAAGAGTGTAAGGCGCTTAGATACTATGCAGATGGGAGCTATAAAAGTCCCTCAGATAGAAAAACCTGAGCCGTAGCAGTTCCGTGACCTAGATCAAGCAGCTCTGTTCCTGTCACCAGCCCTGCCTGAGCTCAGCTCCTTCAACTGTGTAATTAGCTGGTCTCAAATAACCCTAAAAACTTCTAGAAGTTTTTACAGCTCTCCCCTTTCCCTTAAGGTCTGGCTGTGCCACTTTTTCAGTGACGTACAGCTTTTAGGTTATTTCCCATCAAACATACTTCAAGGCTAGTTTCTACCTGGTTTTCTTTCCGTCTTGTAGCTGCTCTGCTGATACTGTAGCATGCAAACATTTAAAAAATTATTTCATATAATAGTTTTTTTCTCTTTTATAAGGCAGAATTAGAGCTTCTCTAGAGGAATCTCATCTCCACTGCAATGTTTCTTGGGATACGGAGGATTTTAGCTGAGGGAATAAATTACTTCATGCAGCTCTTGATACAAATCCTGGAAAATAAGTCACAATCATAGAACTCTCTTCTGCAATAAACATTTGTTCTATAATTTGTTCTGAATATAGAAATTAATTATTTGATTAATGATGCAGAATTCTTTATATTCTGAGTTTTCTGTGCTTGCTTCCAGTTCTTAAGGGCACCAATTAGAAGGATTAAGGAATTTCCTGTGCTTTGCAACATACCGGTTCTGACTTGCTACTGGTTGAAGAAGAGTATTGTTACAGCTGAGCTACATTTATCTCCTGTAGGTGACTTTTTGTTGTAGGCAGGTGAGTAATTTGGCAAATCTGATAAAGTAAATATAATCCATTGCTCAGAGTTATGCCCAGTGGAGTGACTTACTGGCCTCATTTCCCAAGCTGGGTGTGTGCAAGCAGCTTTGTTCTGCAGTTTTCAGTCTGGCAAAGTATGAGTTTTCTTTGCCAGTAGACTGGTAAAGAAAGCCAATTAATACAACTGCTAGGTTTTTTTTCTTTTTTCTCCTGCACCCCTGAACATCATCAAGGACATTTTTGTTACACCACTCTTTGAATTAGGTTGTTTACTTCTTCGTGATTCCTGTCTTGTTGTGGAAGTCAGCAGTGAGGAGAAAGGAGGTGGGCAAGAACAGCGAATGAAAAATCTTTTGATGCAATTTAGGAAGCTTTTATAAAAGTATTCTCTTCATTCCTTCCCACCACCATCTCCTTTTGTCCTATTTCAGCTTTGGAAATGGCCCTGTCTCTCTTTTGTCACCGTGTGTTTGTTGTCACTGTGCCTGGGGGTACCCCTGCGACTGGGCAAAGTTCTGCCCCTTGCAGTAGCTGTGCTGTGGGAGGTTCTTGAGAGCTGTGGTCCCAGACTCCTCTGTTTTAGTCTTACGCTGGGATAAAGTTATACCAGTAGTGATTTTTTTTCCATGGATTTTGATGAAGACTGTTACTACCATTTCTATGGGCAGAAGCCTCAGAGGCTACTGACTGATATGGATCAGGTAGAAGGAAATTTATCTTTTAGCCAATTGATGCTGGTACTTTGCTTTGAAGAGTTACAGTCTGCTACGATCAGAATTGGCAAACACAGCTCAGGAGTTCTGGGCTACCAGCAAATGATATCTCACAAATTATGAAAGAAGTATAAACCAAATCTGCACGATGGAGGCTTGCACTGGGGTTAGAGAGTGACCAAGACATGAATGACCTTTCCAGTCCTGGTAATATCCCTCTGGTTCAAGACAAAAAGAAAGAAATAGAGAAATATGGTAAAATTTGCCCTAATTTTTGGGGGGAATTGTAACCATTTCCAACCCAAAGAATGTCCCATAAAGACTCTTCATTAATATTATACTTCCACACACACAAATAAATTTAAAAATCCATCAGAGATCTGGAATTGATTCAATGCCCTTTCACAAACCCTCTACTTTTCTCTGAGTTCAAAACTCAGAATATTCAGCCTGAAATAAAACAATGCACAGTCCTGTACTAAATCAGTTGTGATAATTTATGAACAAGAGTAAAATAAAGGAAGACAATGAGTTGCAAAATAAAGACTATTTAGTGGCATGCTTTGTTCATAGTGAGAAATGGACTTCTGCATTTTTTTCTGTTTCTTCCTTTTAGAAAGGATTAGTTACCACAGCAACTGATACATAACATGACATCCTTTGCTACTCCTGAAATCTACAGAGCAGTTTCTATGAGAAAAAAATGTTAATTAATATCTAAAAACTAGAAGATACAAGGTCTTTCTGTACTACAAGGAAATTGTATTCATACTTGATTTTCCTTTGTAGGTATTGAGTAAGAGCTGCATGAGGGACCTGTGCTTCCATTGATGATATGGGGATGAAGGGGAAGACTGGTTTGGTTCTGTTCAGAGGTCAGCAAAAAAACCTATAACCTGTCCCATTGAAATTTTGTCTGAAGTACACTTCAGTCAAGTTAGCTGCCATGAGAATCTCACCTCTAACGTTAGAAAGTATTATAGCATCCCAGTAAATTCTGTTCTCAGCCCTGCTGTACGTTAAATGCATGACCAGAAACAAGACACACTCATCTTCAAAGCACTTTAAATACTTGAAGTCTGGAAGAATACACTTAGACTGAGCCACCGAGGATCTGGGTCTTAACTTTTCTGCTAACAGTGTTATATCAGCATAGGAAAATAACACTTTCATATAAACCCTCCAGTGCTCCCTTGGCCCTGATTCCCTTGCTGTCCAGCCCAGGGATCTCTTGGGACCAGGGTATGATCCTACCTGGGCTGGGACATTTGGGCTCCCTTCACAGGGAAGGGAGCAGGCTGAAAAACCTGGCATGAGCAAGGACCTCACTCAGGTATGGGACAAGGCTGGTAGGATCCCTGATGTCAAAAGACATCAGCATCCCCCAGTTTTGCATATAGATACTTGAGAGAAAGAGGAATATTTCTCAGATACCTTAACACCTTAAATTCCAAATATTTATGTGATATGATAAGGCCAGGCTGGATAAGGCTTTGAGCAACCTGGTCTAATGGGAGGTGTCCCTGCCCATAGGAGGGGGGTTGGAACTTGATGATCTCTAAGGTATTTCCCAGCCGAAACCAGTCTATGATTCTACGATGTGTGCAGATAGCTCTGATTTTCAATTCTCAGTGAAGGGACAATGCACAAGTGATGCATATGTTGTTCTTTGCACATAGTGTGAGAATGGCACCAGTTTATATAGCTGGGCTTATAGCTGCAATGAACTGATTTTTCCAGCAGTTCCCACAGGGTCTACTGCACAGGTTTGTCTGAACAAAGTATAACATTCCATCCCAGAAACATGTTTTGAAGAGATATTGAATGGGGAGTTGTGATTTTCCATATCTTATTGTCTCAAATGTGGTAGCTGATAAAGTCAGGAAGGCTGTTAACTCATGATATATCACAGGATAACAGACAGTATCTTCCCGAAACGCATGTGCTGCTCCTGATGGAAAGTCTAGTCGGTGAGATCGACTCACCTACGCAGGTGGCAGGAATAATTAAATACAGGAAGAAAACTGCTCATCTAGAATACCTTATGACAACAGTCCACTGAAAAGGAAAACTGTAGGAGAAGCCCTGGATGGATAATGTATCCAATTCCTCCTCCAGATAAATTAACACACAGAAAGAAATGCATTCTTCCTGCTAAAAGCCTGTAGAGCATGGGAAACAATCGCGTGCTATGCCTGCCAGGATGTTTTTCTGGGTAGTGAAAAACCAGTAATTGGACATTTTACTGCTCTTAGGAATAATTTTCAGATGCTATTTACCTATCTGTGGTATGCATATAATTTTCTGGTTTAAACTACCTGTGGTTTACATCCCAGGGAAGTGAAATCATAATGAATGACAAAACCTTGCTTTGTCCTCGATTTGAAAGAAATTCACACAGTTTTTCTCCATAACACCCATTATCAGTGCTCTGAGGTTGTCCAACCCCCTACTAAATCACATGAAAAGAATTCACAGTACATTTACTTACAGTTGGAATTAGGCTACCTTAGATATTTTGGAAAAAAGAAAAGATGCTTTTGGAAGATGTTTGTCTCGATCAGGACCAATAGAAAGGCCTTTGGGATAAATTTCTGAACGTTGTGTATGGTTTTGTTTTGCTACATTGATGATCCCACTGTTTGTGTGTCACATGACTCCTGAACAGATGTGACTAGCATAAAATATTTTATATTTTTACCATTTCTCCAGCTATGAACTAGGATTTCCTTTTGTGCTTAATATCACAGAGAAAATAAAGTAGATTGTTATACTTTTTACAGTGAAAACTGTGTTTGAATGAAGAATCATTAAAAGGTTAATATGTTTTCAAACACTTCAGGAACATAAAATGCGCTGCTCCTGTCACCTTCATATTCACATCCTGAGTTCCAGCTGATGAATAAACAGACTGGAGATTATCACACAGGGGACATTCATGTGTAAAATGAAATTCCTATTAAAGTTCATTGCTTCAAGTGAAATAGGCTTTGTAGCTCTTCGTGGAGGGATAGTTCTGTGATGATATGATGATATCCAGGTCCTTCTCTCATCCTTCTGCTTAGCCGTAGAAGAAAGTGATCTTTTTGATGAGGCTTTGTAAAGCTTTTGACAGAAAATGCCAACAATTATTCAATTCCTAGATTGGACAGAAAGTGGTCTTGGACCATCAGTGACATGGTTATTTATTTGCTTATTTTTTAAACCTGATGTTCAGTTACTTTTAGCATTGTAAGCTATTTTGAGCGTTTGCACAGTAAATCAAAATCAGCCCCATGTATGGACATGACCAGGAGATAACATATTTCTCTGAAGTACCCTTTGTCATGGCTTCTGACCCCGCAGCACTGCATGGCTATGTGTAGCACATAACTGGCTAGAGCTGTGCTCTCCCCTTAGTGACATGCTCAGCATAATTTTAAAGAAGCAAGGTTATGTTTGTTTTGCTTTCTCTTTACCTTACCTCCAAGTAACCAACAACTCTGACATCAGTTTCTTATAATCCAGGTATTCCTCCTTGTAATTTTCTGGTGAAAACATTTGAGCATTTTCTGAAATAATTCTGCCGTTTAAGTACTATATTAATTTCTATATTGCTGTCATCTGGGAACTGGGAATAATGAGGACTTGCAGTGATGTTACTCATATGACATTAAACATTCCTTACATCCATTCCCATTAAATTGTGGCCTATTGCCAGAGATGTTCATTTCAGATATAGTATGCTTAGTGAAAACAAACATATAATTGCTTGCTTAGCCAAGTATTCTCTAGAAAAGTGTATCAGGAAAGTGAGACAAAGAATTAAGATGTGCAGAACTTTGTTTGCTCCAAGCCCACAGAAACAAATCTCTGGTTACTTTTCATTGGGGGTTAATTTTTCTTGTGCTACCATTAGCACTTCTTAGCCTGTATTTTTTGGCTTAGGCAGTGAGCCTCCACTTTCCTGAGTCACTTCAAATTGTTGAAATGGGCTGGAAATGTGCTGTCCCAGGTACTCTGTTTCAATAGCTATAATTAATTTCCTTGGAAGTATTCCTGAAACTCATAATCTATACATCTATATTTCATGGGAGACTGGGCAGTTATGTTGTCTTTAAATCAGATGGGCATGTACCTGATGCAGTTCTGGACCTAATTTCATCTCTCTTAATGTAATGGTCTAGAGGCTGTGCCTGCAAGCTCCAAATCTCTCCTAGCTATACATTGTGTTTACATCCCTAGCTAACTACAATTATGCCTACTTTAGGTGTATGTCTCTTATCACCCACTCCCACTGAGTTATTGTGTTAGGTTGTTTATGTTAGTTTCAGCTAAAGCTAGATCTGCGGGATGATTTTACTTGCATGTTTGCATTGTACCCTAAATTCTGTGAAGAGGTGGCCGAGGCACATAAACCCCATGGATAAGTGCAGTGGAGGGTATTTTTTCTTCCCTTGGGGAACCACCGAGCACGGTCAGGTAAAGATCGTCCTGGAGTCCATGAGGCATTCGAGTGCTTTGCAATAGCAAGTTAGGACTCTGCAGCAAGCAGTAGCATCAGAGAGGATTAAATGAGTCTCCCAGGGGACGGAGAGGACTGGGCAAAATTTGCTTTAACTCAGAAACTCAGTGGTAATGAAAAACATAAGGAACAGACGGAGTTGTTTATGGATCCTTATTTCTCTTTGGTCTTGCCCAGTTGCATTTCCAGACTTAAAGTGTTATAATATGTTGGCCTATATTCCAGCATATAGGAAAGCCCTTTCTATTCAAACACAGCTCCTAGTTTAAAAATCTTTTCATCTCTCTGAGAAGAGTTAAGGGTATTTGCTAGAACAAGAATGTCTGCACAGATTCACCCCTAATCTCAGGGCAATTTGTGGTCCTATGGTGCTAGCCTTTTATAGTAGCAGGGTAACACTTTTTAAGTATGAATGTAAAAGCCATCTCTCCTATTCAACTATTGAGCTCATTTTTTTCTTACCATCAAAATACAGAAAACTTCTAGGAGCCAACTTTGTGTATCCTGGTGTAAAAGGACTTCCATACCGCTCTTACTGTAGCTACCTAGATTGACTCAGTTGTAATAAAAATGTGGCTTTCTCAGTTCAGTCTGACAAGTTTCAAAGCTTGTTTCCTACGTAAGTGGACACATTTCAGAAATGTATCTTTAAATTATTATTTTTAAAATATGGCTTACTTTCCAGTTACAACATTTATAATTATGGCAAGTTTAGGAAAGTAGATTAACTAAGCATTTGCCTATATCTCTTACTATTTTGAAGAATCTTGGCTACTCATTCTTTCTCTATTGGAATAAAAAGATGAATGGTATTTTCAAACTTGTGGTCTAAAAGGATGCACTGTTGTATTAAACTTTTTTCTATCTGTGTTATTTCTCAAGATTAGAATTTTCATCTGTGTTCATCTTCAACTGCTGTACATATCTATCTCATTCTGCTGCATAATTTTTTCCTCTGAAAAATGCTAAAAGCAAACCTGTATGGCACGTATTGTTTTACATGAAATGCAGCAAACTCCTGTAGCTTCAGTACTCCTCCAGAAATACGCCTCACAGGCAAGTTGCTTTGCAAGTTGCTTTGCCTGATTAACTGAAGAAGAGATTAAATGTAATCTTTCAAAATAGCATATGCTTCACAATGTGTTAGTTTCTGAATTTAAGTCCTTTGCAAGTATCTTATTTGGCAAAGGGAATCCCATAATTCCAGCTAATTTTCTTCAGGTGCTTTCCTTGGTTTCTGAGAATTTTGACTTCCACTCCAAGGGTTAAGTTTTATTGCTGATAATGCACAGTGTTCAGGGATCACTCAAAGTCAAAAAGCCTGGCACAGGACAGTTTAATTTATTGTCTGGCTTCCAGCTGATTAGCATTATCAAATACAACTTCTGCACAGTTTATTAGATATATTTAACTTTCTTGGATGAAGCCTGATAATGTAGGAGTTTCCCCAGGAAAACTGTATTTCTATAAAGGACGTCAGTGTGACTCAGTACGTTCCTTTCCTAATAAAAAGAAGCCCACATTTTTTCATACCTTTTGCTTTACTATCTCTTTCTCTGGGCCCTTAGACCTCTTCTTTAATGACCTCAAAACACCTAAAATCAATTTCCTTCACTATTTCTGTTTGTGTATAAACAATCACAGCTACGTTATGAAAATACACCAGTGGGTTCCAGTCAATTTCAGTTACCCCAGCGCAGTTGGTCAGCATCTCTTGCCTAAATTCTGATTTACCTTCAAAACAAAGTTTATGTTCCTTAGAAATGTACATTATTATTTGCAAACAGAGCCATTGGCGACTGTCAATGGCATTGTTTACAGTGACTATCAAGAAACCTCTTCAGATTTATGTTTCAAGGCAGCTGACCAGGCTGTCCTGTTTGTCCTAGCTGCAGGGTTAGGCTGTGGGCTGAGAACCTGTGGTCCTCTCAGTAACCAAAGCTTTGAGGGTAAAGACAGTTCAAGCTCACCTCCTCGCTTCCTTAAAATATAATTTACTTATTTCCTGCTACCTAGTCTGCAACAAGAAATCAGGTTAAGTTTATTCATGTTTGTTTTCTGGTTGATTTCACGAGTTTATCCACTATTTTATTAGCATTACACTATTGCATGAAAGGGCAGTCACTTTCTCTCCCCTTCTCCAGTGGCAAACAACATTTTTTTTAACCTCTATGTGAAGACAACAGCTCTAAAGATGACTTTTACAGCAAAACCCAGCCCTGGGAGGCAGGGTGAGGGTTGTACGAGCATTAACAAAGGAGTAAAGACAGTTTACAGCGGCGCTGTCCCTGTAGCAGTCGCTGAGGGGAGATAATGGTGGCGGTTCGTTAGCAGGTAGTGGAGGGATGGTGGTGGTAAAGGCGGGCTTTTGGCGAGGGCAAGCCAAACGCCAGTGTTTTTTCGGCGTTAGCGTTTCTTTGCCTTTCTGTTAGCATGTCTTTGTCATACATGCAAATCCGGAGGGAAAGGACCTTACTGACACCAGTTTTTAACCTGCTGAATCTCTTCATTACTTTGTAACACTCCCGAGTCCGTCGCGGCTGGGCAAAGGGGTTACCCTTTGTGCTACAGCAACAAAACCAAACCACTCCCTGCCCCCTGTGCTAAACAAGCTGAATTTGTTCGGAGGTGAGTGAAAAGGGTTTCAATGCCCACCTGTGGGGCAGTGCGGTAATTTACCACAGCTGAACTGACTTGTGGAAGCTCCCTCCTTTCTGCTGCCAGGCAGCCATTTGCAGCGCCCCTCACACGGCCGGGCTGCGGGGGAGAGAGGCTTTCGGCACTGATCCTTCTCCTCTCGCTGGAAAAAAGAGATGCATTAAGGCAAAAAGGATGCTAGGAAGGCTTTTTGGTGGGTCTCTGGACGAGAAAGATTTCAAAACTTTTGCAGGCAGACAGGTGAGAGCTTGGCAGGTTTCCTGAAGACCAGAACGAGTTTGCTGCTGGGTGCGAAGAGAAGCTGAGGTACAACGCGTGCTTGTTTGCGGTTTAGCGGTTAAATTTAGCTTTACAGGAAAGTCACGTTGTGGAATATATACTGTAAAGAGAGGCTTGAATTTACCTTTCTTTGTTCTGATATATTCCAGTTCTTGCTGAAACCTGTGCAGGTTCCCCCAGCCGTTCCCAGGTGAGGGAGGAGAGCTGCAGAGGAACCTGAGGAGGAGAGGTGGTGGAACTTCTGGAACAGTTTTGGTCTCTCTCTGCTGGGGTCTGCTGGCTGCGGTTTTTTGTGAGGTGATTTTTTTTTTTTTCCCCCGTGACTTTTTAAAAAAAATGTGGCTTATGCCTTCTTGAGTTTCAGAATGTGCAAGTCCTGTTCTTCTTTGGAAAAAAGTTGTATGCAGTTGAGGTGGATCTAAGAAGTTTGTGTTGCTTTGGGCGAGCAGGGCAAACCGGTGTGGAAGCTAGGAGTGGGATACTCTTGCACAAATGGTTGCTGGTGTGTGAAAGAGCTCGTTTGAGCAAAAACAAGCTATGTGGATGATGTGCTGGTTGCATTTAGCAAACTGCTAGTGTGAAATATGGATAAGCCTGGAAACGCGTGGGTTTTTTTAAACTAGAAGGGATTGTAAAGTTCCTTCTGCTGCTCAGTAATTAATGGAGTTAGCTAGATCTCTCTGCGCATAGCTGATATTTCCTGGTATTTTAGGAGTATGTACTGGTGTGAGAGGTTTGCTGTAATGGGTGCACCTGGCTCCTGTGGAGGCTGTGCTCCTCCAGCCAGGCAGGTGATGCCTCTTTTGTATTAATACAGCTGGTAGTGTGCCAGCCCAGTAATGCTTAATCAATGGTTGATGACTTTATTATGAGGAAAAAATAGTTAATTGGGTTGTATGGCTTCTTTGAAACAGCCTGGTCTTCTGTATTTCTGTTTTGTTTTTCTGACCAGAACTTCCCCTTCAGAAACAAACAGAAGGGTGTCTTGGATTTACGTGAAATCTTGCGATACCGCTTTCCTATGAAGAAGTTAAAATTGGCACTATATTTTTCACTTAAATGTGTAAATTTAAAACAAACTTGCACATCCACCATTTACTTAGAAGACATATGGCTGAAAAACAAACCCACCTATATTTTATAATGCCATTCAGGTTATCATAAAAAATATCAAGAGGTCTAACTTTGTGATTTTTTTGTTTGGTTGGTTGGTTTTTGTTTGTGTGCGTTTTTTTTCCAAATTTCAGACAATTTTGTTCCCACAGAAACGCTTTTAATGTTTGGGGTTTTTTAATTTGGAAAAAAAAAACCTGCTAGTTGCAGTTTCTCTGCAACTACTTCGCTCAGAGTGCATGTGTACATATGTGCCCTCTGCTGCTATCCAGCTTGTGGTGCACTTCAGTCCTCCTGCTCTGTAACCAGGTGCTTCACGTCTCACTGGCTCTGCAGATGTAGAACAGGCAAGTTCCATAGTCAGAGGTAGGTAGATTTGTGATGCGTTTCCTCAGTAGTGAGATAATCACAGTACTAACAAACAGTAACTGGTGTACTCAGGAATTTCTAATTGCAAACCAAAAACGTTTCTGTGTGTATTTATTCAGTTTAGATTTAGTGGTCTTCTGGCTGTGCCTGCAGCATTGTCTTTGGTAAAGCTAATATATGCGTGGTTTATTTTGGTGGCCTGCTGCTTCAACATAAGGAAAAAGTTTAAAAGAAAATTCTCTTAGGGGTTTGAATGTTGGTGTCTGATTACAGTAGAATGCTGGCCTTCTTGAAAGGTCAGGTAGAAGTATCATTGCCTCTTGCTGGTGTGTTGTGTGTTTTTTTTTCTTTTTTTCCCCTAGCACCATGGTTTAATGTAATTATTATTTTACTCTAACTTAGTCTTATGCTTGTGCCAGGGGAGGTTTAGGCTGGATATTAGAAAAAATTTCTTCGCTGAAAGAGTGATCAGGCATTGGAACAGGCTGCCCAGGGAAGTGGTGGAGTCACCATCCCTGGAGGTGTTCCAGAAATGTGTAGATGTGGTGCTTAGGGACGTGGTTTAGTGAGTTAGGTGGTATGGGTTGACAGTTGGACTTGATGCTCTTTGAGGTCTTTTCCAACCTTTATGATTCTATGCTGTGACTGTCTCTCTCTGGTGAATTTATGATGTGATAATGTCATTTCAGGTTTGGAAGAAGTTGTACAGGACAGATGTTGATCTGGTGAACTTAGTCCATTGAGTAAGTGGAGTAAAGAGGTTTGAAATTTAGCAATAATGTAGCAGTTCCATCAAACACAGCTCTGCAATTTTCTGTTCACAGTCTTTGCCATCAAAAAGCCTGTTACACATACCTGTGTCTGGGATAGAATTGCACAATTAGGTATGGTTTAAAAAAAAAAAAAAAAGAAAAATGTGGGAAGTCCAATTGTCAAAATTAATTTAGAAAAATCTTTCTTTGACCAATTTATTTTCCTTGTACTGTACATTTATGATCTTTAAAGAGGATTAACTTACTGTGTATTCTCTTCATGGCAATCATTTACATATTTTATTTATACACAGTTAGGGCATCTGGCTCAAAGCACATCTTTCATGCATTTTGTTTTCTTTAAATAGGTTTTACCCAGAACAGCCACCTACCAGAACTTGCAAGGGGAATTTTCACAGTGAACTTGATTTTTCTTCCTTGATGTTGTTCAAGTTTCTGTACTTCACAAAGTATTTTATGGGAATCTGTTTATTGAAAAGCTATTCTGTCTTAAATCTTCTCTGCTTTAATGTCTTTTTGAAAGCTTTACCAATTGGTTAAATAGAAATTCCATAAAATGAATGATGATGAGAAAACTTCCTAAAATTCAGGAGTGTGACGCATATAGAGGCAAAAAGTTCTTATCGTCCTTTGTCTGCTTAACCGCATTTAGTTTTACTGCAGGAGATGCAATCATCTCCTTTTCCCTGGTTTTAATGGAAATTACTGTAAACAAACAGAAAACACTTTTACAAGGTACTTCTTTCTTCACAGGGACAGGAAATATGACAGACAAATGTACTGCAGCAAAACTTTTCCATGGCATTGCATGCAAAGAGCATAAAAACAGGATCGCTTGCCACTTGCTCTCCCGTTGCCTACCTGGTTCAAAAAACTTTGATAATGTGCGCTAAACTTTGCATGAAACTAAAGAGCAAGTTTTCATAGGTGCCGCCAATAATGGAACAGTGTTAATGGCTCAATTATGCTGAACAGCGCATACGTGAATTTACTTGGTTTAAAAAGTAGCGTTTATGGTAAGCAGAAACCTCATATGTATCTTGTTGAAGGCAAGTTGTTGGGGGGAGTATGTTGAGTTATAATTTTTCTGTGAAGGGTCTCAGCACGTTCAGGGAGATGTCACACTGCACTTTAAGTTGTGCAGTGCTGTTATTTTGACAGGAAAATCAAACTCACTCCTGAAGCTCATTTCTTTCTTCAAAAATTGCATACATGAATCATTAGCACCTTTAATGAGCTGGAAGATCTCCAAGTCTATTTGGTCAATAACTATCAGCTTCAAACAGAGAATTGCAGTAATTTATTTCAGGGTCTTGGTGATGTGTTTCTCACAAAGCTGATGAGGGTGTTTGCAGACACTTTCACTTTACAATGAGACATACGGTATGTTATGTATTTGTGAGTTTCTGTGATATTAGCTCTCTGGCACAACTTCACATTCTTTCAATGTAGTATTTTGTTTGGAGAGGTAGAGAATTTCTGCGTTAAAGGGCAGCAAGTGTGTTTTAGCAAAGTTTTTGTTTGAGAAGGCAATAAGGGAGATAATATGGTACAGTATTTTTTCTGACTTTGTTAATGGATAGTTAGTCTTTTGGGACACTTCCAGTGAAAAATCTAGGCAACAGATGTATGTATTCAAACATACACATCCGTTATATATATGGTATGCTACAGAATACTTCTGGGAGACGTTTCAATTCTCAAGGATTGAGATACCTGTTTTCTCAGCAGAAGCTGACCTTGGCAATAGCTCCATTCCTTAATCAGATCTTGAAATGCTTAGTTTCATATCAAGGAAGGAGCCCATTACTACGTTAATCATAACCCTATGATCCTGCTCTAAAACTGCAGTCAGGAGATAATGTAATATGTGATAGTAGAGTTCTTATTTCCTTGTGTTACGGTACATTCCATATATATTCATTTTTGCCCGCCTCTTTTTTCTCTGGTAACTCCATCATAAAAGATGGCTCTGGAATTCTCCACAGTAGTCCTAGAAGCTATTTCCTTCTGGGAAGTGTTACACTTGCTGAGGATTTCAGTGTTTTGAGGGTTGTGGGCAGAATTGCATGCTTTGAGAAATGGTCAGTGAAGAAATATTCCTTTGCGAGGTGGAGGCTAGCCCAGCAGTTCAAGGGACCTTAAAGTTTTTTGAAAAAAAACGCTCTTTTGGAAATGATAATAAAGAATCTTGTCAAAGAGGGGAGGACAAAAACATGTTAAAAAAGATGATGTAATCAAATCACTGTGGGAGTACTTGTCCTGAGGCCCACCCACTTCTGAGACTCAGAACTAGAACTGTTTTCAATAAGTCAAACGTGAATTGAATAGGACATCATTTTGTTACTGTGGCTTATGTTAAGATCTCCTTGTGGCTGCTGTATTTCCAGGGATAGTTTTCCTGAATGTGCCTCTAATGACCTACATTTGCTCCCACTGAAGATGATAGGCTGCTACAATCGAGTCTGTGTTTAACATGCACTTCATAAAATTAAAGTACTTCAGGGGTCTCAGGGACAGAGTTGGAGTCTGTGTATAAGAATGCAGTTCCTCTGATGTCTGTAGAGTTGTGTTGAGGTACTCTACCTATGGATTTTTTAGTGGGCTTATACTGTCTGCGCCACCTTGTTAAGTACCACTGGTATAGCTGTGCTACTAAGGGAGAGCTTATATTATGATTTTTGTCTTGTCTGTGTTTTCTCTTTGCCTAAAGTAAGTCATAAAGGGTGAAGCATATAGTTACTCTTCATATGAAAATCTTCCTTTAAAGAAACAAAAGTGGGACAGTCCCCCTGCTTCAGTGCTGTCATTGCAATGATCAGGCAGCAATAAAATTCTTCTTTTGTAATCTTTATTATCTTTTGGTGATGGAAACCTTCTGTTGCTACAAGCTGCTAAACATTCCTTTTAATAACAGCCTGCAGCCTTTTAGACCCAAGTTATGTGCCGTATACTAAATGGAAGAAAAATTGTGGGGAGAGTACTGGAAAACTCATTGTTTTGGGGCTTTACTACCTTTTTAATAAAATTTTCTTACTACTTTTTGAACATGGAACTTTTTTTTGTACTTTAATGACTTAGTGAATGTTAAAGAAAAGTACCAAACAAAGAAAGGAGAATCTTTAGGGCCAAACAAAATACAGTGTTTTGATACCAATCTTGTATGAAAGCTGTTTATGTTTCACTCTATTAAATTGCATTGCCTTTATTCCTTTTGTGCTACTGTGAGTACAGAGTGTGTAGCAGGAGATAAAGTACACAGGTGATAATGTGACTGATGGATGTATGGTCAGTTCTGTGATTCGTAAGGACCTTTTCCCTCTTTAGACAATTTTGCAAATGGATCTTGTGTCCTATAGTTTCAAAACCCCTGGAGTTGGACTGATTAGGGTTAGAGGCTCCAGGGTCAAACACAGAAGTTCTGAAATAGGACTGGACTGAGGACAAGTAACTGAGCGGTCCGGGAAAGGATGGAAGCAGTGTGTCTGGTTTTTTTGTACAATGCAGGAATAAAAAAGGCTTCTGACAGTCCTTTTGTAGCTTGAATTGCTTGAAAGCTGAGACTGTTGACTAGGAACGAAGCATGCAAGTATTGGCAATTATTATTTTGAGTGAAGATACAGCTTTAGGCATGTGGTAGGAGGTGGCAGTGGTGGTTCGCTTCTGTAATGTTTGCAGTTGACCTGAAGCCATGTAGCACAAAAGGATCAGTGGTGCATGTTCCGGTGGATCTTTATGGTCAATATCGTGTCCGATTCTTTGCATTTCTAAGTGCCCTTTTCTAATGACTGCTGGTTTCAGAGGCTGCTGGTGTGTTAAATGGTTCCTCTAGGTTATGGACAGAGATGGCCAAAAACTGATTAAAAACACAAGTGGTGAAGACAGCTACCAGCATAAAAATTGATAGTAAATCAGACTGTCATTTCTATATAGTTTGAAAAGTCTGTATTTACTGGGCTATCAGTGCGTAACTCTTGGATCTCAGGATAATTTTGTAGCTTGATGTACAATAGACAACATGTTAATGTATGCTGCTGCAGTGCTGCTTTAATGAAAAGAGTGCATTTTTGAACCTGTTAACTTAGCTTCTCTAGACCTCAATCTGGTAGTAATGGAAACTGATAAAATCAGCATTATTCAGTCACAGCTACCCTGAAAAGATCTTGGGTGTATTTTTGCTGTGAAAATATTCCTGTTACTAGAAATGCGTATTTCAGGATTAGGATTATTTTTTTTTTACTTTAAATAATATTCTCAATTAATTAAGACTCTTATTATCGTTTATGTGAAGGAAACCTGTCTACCAGGAGAAATTATTCCTTGTAAAATAAAAAGTAAACTTTAAATATGAAGGGGATTCTTTTGACTTCAGTGGATCGTCTCCCTTAGGTTTTACTAGATGGGGGAATGTATTTTTAAAACCTTTTTTTCTTATTTTACAGTGTTTTCTTCCGTACATCCAATCTTTAAATGTCTTTAACTTTATATAAAGATACTGTTTTAAAGTGCAGCTAAAGTAATTTGTAATCAATTAACTGAAGTCAGATGTGTTTTCCCTGTTAAGACTATAATTGAGCAACTGGTCCATTTTTAAATGCAACACAACTGGATGGCAACATACCTGGAGACTCAGTTGGAAGACAACTAAGTGTAAACAAACAACAAAAAAAGCTTTTTGTAGAAGTCTTTATTTTTTGAAACTTTTTTTCTGAAATTTTTCCTGCTGATTACTTAGTCTTGAAAACATGCTAATGGAGTAAGCATTAAGGAAATTAGTTTTAATAGAGTAAGGAAATAAATTAGTCTCGGATGTCGTTCTTGGCCTGTGGGTTTGATCTAGAGGAGTGCAAATGGTTGATTAGTTATGCTGTGGGAGGGAAGGGGAAAGGTCAGTTTTAAACAAGTTCACACTGCTTAGCTGGTACCAACTGATCTCTTACTAGATATTCCCTAGGAAGTGTTAGAAATGTGTTCAAGCCATCATCTAGTCTGTCTGTGCTTGTTTTGAACAATGGATTAGCTGAAGCTATCAATGTAGTACTATGTAGAGCAAGATAGTTGTCATCTTCAGTGGCTCAGCATATTAAAAAAGACTTGCTTTTCCCCTTCCTTTTCTCCCAAGCTTTTAAAATTGGATTTCACTTACATCCTATTAGGATAAAACTCTTCAAAAGATTATGAGAATGTCTGTAGAAATATTTTTTCTTTTGACAGTGAAATATGACATTTACAAACACTTTTTTCCTTGTCATGGTCGCAACACCAGATAGTTGAGACATAGCAGTAGCTTTCTGGTGTGGGTTTTTTTTCCTCCCCTCCCCCCAATATGACTTTTGGAAGCAAGAGTTAAATAAAGAATCGATTTCCAGCATACCAACCCACTTGTAGATGTGTGGCAGGAGGATGTGAGGTTTTTCTGGGCCTGGCTGCTTAGCACTGTTGCACATTCCCATTTGTGCTGGTGGAATGACTGGACTTGTGCTAAGTATCTGTCACCTTTTCAAATGATCTTTCATAGTGCCCAACAGTGTGTGTGTTTCTGCTGGAACAGCTAGGTATTCCCTGAATTTGATTTCCCATAGGGCTTTCTATTTTTAAAAAATACTTGGGTACTTTAATGAGATGTGACTGCTTGATTTTCCCTGGGCTGTAAAAAGAAACAAGCAAAAAAATCTGAAGACCACTTGTATTTTAGAAACCATTTTAACTAAAATTTCCTGCATTTATCAGAGTCATAAAATACATCTAGGAAAAGCAGAAACACTTGACCAATTCTGTCTTTAAATCTGTGAATTAAACTTGCTGGTTAGTTCCAAGAAAAATCAACAAAGCATTCCAAATGTGTTCTAGTTGAGTCTGTGAGCAAAAACTCTTCAAAAGTTAGATGAGTGAGAATTTTACATTACATCAGTGAGTGATAACACTTGCTATGTGATCCTGCAAAGTAACTTTAAACCTTGCACACATACACTGACCAGGCCTATTGATCTGTGTGATCCATGGGAAGTTGCCTTAACATGAAATGTGTTATCTAGACACACATGATTACAAAAGCATATTTTTCTATCAGTCAGAAGAGCAAGCTAAATCATTGCTTAGCTTGGTTGACTGAACTTGTTGGTTGTGATTAGACTGGAGAATGTGCTGAAGGGTGTTGGTGAGGTAAGTGAGGCTTGGCAGATCCATGTCTGCATTGTCACGTATACAGTAAGTTGTGTTTATGGAAAGTTGGAGTGTGCTCAGGTATAAAGTGCTCATCCATTAGTACAATTTACTTCCTCTATTTTTTATAATATTTTAATGAACCCGAACTTTATCACGTAAGGTTTTGGTAGAGCTGTTTACATACTTAGTCTATGCATTTGTGTAGACAATGCACACATTGGCTTTGCTAGATCATCTGCAGAAACAAAGCTATTCGCAGAGCAAGTATCTCTGAATGTTCTATTCAATGATGATGAGTAGAACTGGGTGAATGTTGAATTTCTAATTTACAGAACATGGAATAGATGGTGTCATGCTGAGCAAAGTGAAGAATTATTTGGGATCTAATAAACACTTCAATCAAATTTCATTGTCAGTTTACTACATAAAAGGCTACTGAATTGGGTATTTCATATGAAAATATTAATTTGGGAAATGTGCCTTTGTAAAGAAAGTTTTGAGCAAAACAGGCAAATAGTTTACCAGATTGTGTATAAGTAAAATTGTCTTTGGAGATAGAAAACATTTGTCCTACTCTGAAACTGGTACTTAGCAAGACCTTTGAACATACATTGTTGTGTGCCATTTTTGTATTGGTCACTTTAACAGCACTAACATAGTGAAGGAAGAAAAAAAGTCTTTGAAGTGGGAGTTTTCTGATTGCTGTGGCTAATTGTGTCTGAACGGAAGTCTAAAATCTCACTTCTAAATGATCTTGAATCTCTTTATGGGGATTCTGGGACAGAGATTTGGCTGATATAAATCAGCAGTGCTAGAGCTAATTAATGTTATTGATGATATGTGGCCAGTAGGCAGTTAGATTAAGTTTCTCAGGAAGAAAATTTATTTGATAGCTTTCAGTAAAACAAAAGTGTAGGGGAAAATTTGACCTGTTTAAATCCCAGACAGTGTCTGATTCTAGAAAAATGCTGTTAGAATACGCGATTGTAGTAGTCAGCAAAAAAAGTTACGTGAAGGCTCCAGTTAGAGTTGACTGAATTAATAATCTTTTTCCAAGCATTATGCTATACCTGAACTGCAGGTTTTTTCCTACACGGCCTTTTTTCATGGACGTAGATTGTGCGTGCTGAACTGAAGAAGTCTCCCTGCTGTGGAACAGAATGTGCTGAGCTGGGAGGCTAGAGAGACACTGTTCTTTTCCTATATGTTTTGCGAAATTTCATGCAGTGTCACATCTCTGTTAGTCTCCAATAAAATAAATAGTTAACTAGCCTGAACCCAGCTAACTTACATGATGAAGTATATTCAAAGGGTCTTTTTCTTGGCCTCACTGGGGTCAGCAGATGCCAGGATAGTCTTGAGTTTATAGCAGTGCTCTGTGCAAGTAAGCAGTTGGACACGTATTTTTATAAAACTTTCAGTGATCTTGGGCTTACTTGTACCTTCTTACATAAATCATTTTGTATCTTCACTTCTAAAAACTCCACAGCAACTACCAGAATTAATTTAAATCAAAAGGCTAAATTAAATTTACAAAAAAACCACCAACAGCCCAAACATGTGGTATGTTTTAAAATGCGGGAGCTGTGTGCTGTCATGAAAAATTATGTTTGTTAATTGTGAGCAGTTCACTTTTTGCATATTGCAGTACTTGGAGATGACTTAATTAGCTCTTTCTTGCACAGTAAACTTTGTGCTGATCTGCAGCAACCTCATAGTCCTTGAGTCTATCAACAGATCTGTATCTTGACTGTGCTGCTCCTGTAGATGTTGCTGTGAGAAACAGATGCCCTGGGATGGTTCTCATTATTTAAATTGATGTGACTTCAAGTAACTGGCTTATTAACTGAGTCAAAGTTTCAGTGTGAAGAAGTGTACAATAAAATAAGTGTTTCACCTTAACACTTTTGGAATTAAACTGCAGTCACTAGGGGAAGGAAAAGGAAACGAGATTAACTTTTTTTTTTAAGTATCCCTCCTTCCGCCATGTCTTTACTTCATTGTGAGGATAAGGGGAAGAAGGAATGTGAAAGAAGAGGTAGTATAACAGCCAGGAGCACATTTCAAAGGTGACAACCCTTAAAACTAAAAAGGTACTCAGCAATAATCCTTGCTATTCTTGGCTATGAATAAGAAAAATCAAGTGTTGCTTAGTTTACTAGATAGAACCATGGTGATTCTGTACACTTCTTTTGCTAGGGTGAGAAATTAACTTTGGAAGGTTATTCACAAAAGCATGTCTGGATTGTCAAGGCTAAGTGAAATTCTGTCCAAATCAACATCTCAGACTAAGGTTTTTCATTAATCCAGGTACTGCTGGTATCCTTTCTATTGGCGAAATAATAGAACTAATTTCCACCTGGTTTTGTTGCAAGTTAATAAATATAGCAACAGCTCTGTTCCTTGGTACAGCCTTTTCATGTTCTCTGCAAGCAGACTGACAGTAGTTAGAAAATTGTATGATGTCTTGTGTTCTAGAATAGTGCCTAATTTAAGCTTTTCAACTCGAATGCTTGAATGTGTGCATATAATGGTATTGAAAAGGTTAATGCTACCCAATGTTTTTTCCTACTTACTGAGTTATCAATATGTAATGAGTGAGTCAGAATTGCAGCATAATTGTTGCAAATAGTCCTGCAAAGAAGGGGGGTCAGCGTAACCTCACTGAACAGCAAACCAATATGGGGAAAAAAAAGTCTGTGCAGCCTTAATAGAAGGAAGGATGATTTGTTTATGAGGAAAAACAAAACAAGGAAGATGGAGAGGTTTTCAAGGGTGTGAACACCCGTAATGGCAGCTTGTATAAACTGTGGTGGAATGGCTGTCTCAGAACTAACACCTTCTGTGTTGCATGTTTCTGAAGGAAAAAATAAATGTGACACTCTCACCCATAGAAAATCCAGGAGAAAACCAGTGTTTGAAAGTGTTTTACTCATCAAGGGTACACTGCAGTGATGCTTCTGTCTGCATTGAAAGATTTGATAAACGCAGAAATAAATATTCAAGATAGAGTGGGAAAGGATCATACAAAAGGTAACATTAGGAAAAAACAGTCTCTGGTCAAATCACTAAATATGGTGTGAAAAGTCTCTACACTATTTTATTTAGATGTGCTTTATTTAAATTAATTTAAGTTAATAAATTCTGTGCTATAAAGCAATGAAAAGACTTAGGGGTTCCAGAGCAGTATGCAGGTATTTAGTTCATACATACAATTACTACATATATACTAAAATTGTCCCCTGCTTCATACAGAAAATATTGTACCCACATATTCATGTTATACAAACATGACCACACTTTTAAAAGTCTCTTTCTTTGAAGAGGGAATGTGTCATGCTGAGCAGCTATGCCCAAATTCAAGTCAAAGCACTCAAGGCCTTTTCCTGAGGAATGCAAGTAACAATGCAAGTTTGTTTTTGTCTATTATCTTGAGTTAAAAAAAAAATCCTATGTGCTTTTCTTTTTAACAAAACACAAACCAACCCATGCAAATTGTGAGTCTACAGACAGGCTTGATTTTATCTGACTGAATTTTTCACAAATCTTAAGTTCAGTGCTTTAAGCATAGAATCAAATTACATTTATCAGCTATATTATAGCCTGAACAGGTCCCTAAGCTCATAATGGCAAATAGATCTGGCCTTGTATTTTTTTTTTCTGTGGATGCATTTTCTTAAACTGGAACTTCTAATTTGTCGGTATGGTCTTAAATATATCCATTAATGAAAGTATGAAAACTGGCTACATATAAATTATGGAAGCTACTCTGCATGTTACAAACTGTGTTTTACTTAGTTAAGCTTAATGAATGTTCCTTAAAACTATTACTTTCTTGGCTCTCCATGTGTCTCACTTGTCTTATGCTAACTAAATCAATTATGCATGTCTTAATCTTTGCCATAATTTATGAAGATACAGTTTCCCCAGGTACAGCATCTTTGCCTTTGTTTTTGAAGATTATACCTAATTTTTCTATTACCATGGGTTTTCAAAATTTACATGTTAAACTGTTTTTCTACCTCTGTTTTCAACTGACCTCAGTTTAAATGGAATGTAAATCTGCAAACTGAGGGGCATAAGTATGAATGTATTTAAATTTCCATCTAATATGTCTGTTCATTTGTTTACTGTGACCTAACCTACTTGTCTGTAAGGATACCAGTATGGAACTTCTAGCAAAAAAAAGTGAAGCCAATATGTTAAACCTGTTTTCCCTCTGTTAAAAATGTGAGAGAGATTTTCTAGGTCCTTATCCTGCAGTTACTGAAAAGAAATGCAGTTCCTCATCTGAATTACAAGAATTGGGTGCTTGTGACAGCGTATCTGGCTTTGAAGATAGGCTAGGCAAAGACCTACTCCTCCACCTATTTTACAGCTTATTTTTTGTAGTTGGCTGATGCACAGTGACTGGGGAAGCAAGTGTGGCAGCATGGCTATCAAAGCCTGCTGAAACTGTACAAGCAGGATACAGAGTGTGAATCTCCTTTCTGTGCTGAACTTTGTGTTTCTTCCCTGCTGCCTGCTTCCCCTCTGGCTCTGTTCCCTGTATGCAGGGGAGCAGGCATATCTATTACCTGGCTCCAGTTCTGCTGGTCAGAGGAGAATGTGTCAGATTTGATGGGCGATAGGATCCCTGTTCTGTGACATTTGTAAGTGGTGGTGTCCCAAGGGGGAAGTTGGCAAGGAGGACAAGCTTTGTGCTCCTGGGTCAGTGTGGACAGGAGTTAGGGCATGGAGATCTCCAGCTGGATCGCACAGCTGATGTTTGGCATGTGCAGTTGTTGTTACAACTGGATTAAGTGCTTTAAGAACAAATCCTGAGCCAAAT